>NW_015627919.1:225509-239322 GCF_001515625.1 Sinocyclocheilus rhinocerous
TGGAAACAACACGAGACCGTGCTACCGCGACTGTCAAGAGCGGCTCGACTGTGTTTATTGTCCCGCAGCAGCAGTATGTATGGTGCGTGCCGTCAGCGCAGCTGAACAGTTCTGCGTTAAAATGCAAGCAATAGGCTTAAGCTTGCCACAAAGCACCGGCAAAAGTAATTACCATAAATGTGACAGGGGGAAATAGTAAGGAGATATTTGAGCTATTTACTAATAAACTAGTGTTCCCTTTCAAGGGAACTTCGAACTGCGTCCTCTAGGGGTTGCTATGGGAACGCCTCGTCGTGACCCGTGTCTGAAGATACGGTGCTCCAGGCATATTAGGCTGACCGGCTGGAAGACCTGGATAAAGGCCTGATGAGGTAGCTGAGTTTCGCCGCACCACAGATCTCACTCTCTGTGCTACTAAGCATGGCAGCTATAGTAGGTATTGAGAGACATCTGTGGGTGAACCTGGCAGATATCGGGATGGAAGAGAGGGGCTTTCTTCTCGATGCGCCGGTTTCGCCTTCCGAATATTCTTGGTTACCTCCGTTGAGACGGTGGTCGAGAAGTTCAGGGAGGCAAAGGCCCGCTCAGCGGCCTTCAGTCCTTCATTTCACGATGGTCCAGGTCTAAGCCCGAACAGCATAGGGGTCCTGGTCCGTCTCGGTCTGAGGATCAGAGACGGCAACAGAAGGCTAGTGTCGCGGCTCGCGATCCTTCCCCGCCTGCGGGTAGGGGTAGAAGGAATCGCGGGTCAAAGGGAGGTAGGCAAGACCTAGGGATGAGATCCAGACAAGGCATCAGCGCTTTCGTCCGGATCAGAGTGATACTTGAGTATCTACTCGTTTCCTTCGGGGGTCTTACATCTGCCCTTAGCTCCTAATCCCCCTATAACCACCAGCACTCCACCTGACCGAGGGATCAGATGCCTGGAAATTTAAAGCCATGCTATGGTAAGTGCATACGCTAAGCTCTGTGCACTTTCTGAAACCCACATAGTGGTAAGTGTGCACATTGAACACTTTGCACACTTTCTAAAACCCACAGTAGTGGTAAGTGTGCACCCTGAGCATTTTGCGCACTTTATGAAATCCACGTAAGTGGTAAGTGTGCACGCTAGACTTTGCGCACTTTCTGAAATCCTGTACGGTAAGGGTTACGCGTTATAGCTTCGTTCCCTTTCTCTGAGTTGGTTAGACCCCGGTACCTTGGGCTCCACTCAACCAGTGTGTCTCTATTTTTGACACACTTGGAAATATCGCTCCCCTCACCATTGAGGGTTACTATGAGCATGCTGCTTCCTATCGAGCGCCCGGGTTCGCTCCGTGGGCTGTTCTCGTGGTAGTAGTAGCAGTGCTCCCCTTTACCAAAGGGCTGCCTATGAGCGCGCTATTCTTTCTGAGTTCGGAGTTCTCCTCTCACGGGCCGGTAATTCTGATATGCTGTCGGACACGGGCCGGGTTAGGGCCTGAGCGTCTCGGGCCAGGGCCGGGCTAGGGCCGAAATTTGAGGCCCGTGCATGGCTCTACAAAGTTTCACTAATTTTGCATCTTTATGTTCTTCCAAACCTGCGTTTTCTTTGTTTTGTAATGATATTAGGTATAGGATGTTCACTCTGAAAACTAAATTTAAGTTGTTATTCATTAAGAATCTTCTCATTCCGGCTTAGCTCTCAAATTCAATTTATTCAACTTTAATATGCTCATATTTAAATGGCCTGTGTCGTGATTGGTTACCAGACATGTCTATTCTTCACACAAAGCCATTGTATACAGTAACTAAAAGTTTTGTTTTGTTTTGTTTTTCCATGGAGGAAAGTAAGTGTTTAGAACAACATAATGAGTAAATTATATATATATATATATATATATACATACATTTTGAATGAACTATCCCATTAAATGTCAATGATCCTGGTTTTCTGTCTAACATTGTCTCTGTCTACAGTCAGTCCTTCATTTTTCACCAATATCAGAACTGATGACGGAGCTGATTTATACTTCAGCTGAAAGCAGCTGCCTTTCATGTCAGAGGCTCTCAAAGTCACAGAAAAGAAAAAGGCCACTGTTACGACATCCACACTGAAAGAAAAGCCATATATCTCTGTTACTCTCTATGGTGGTTTCAGTGATTATTCATTTATCAAAAGAATTAAAAGATATAAACAAATGCATGCAGATAAGAAACTACTCAAGTTTGCTTTTCTCATTTCTAACTTATTCAAGTCTTATTCAAGTAGCACATGTTTTTATTTGGGACAGCTGTCTTCAACCTTTTTAGGACCACTTGGTATATAGAGATCAGACATATACTGTATTACATAATGTAACATATTAATATATTTACCAGTGTGGTTATTGTTAACTGAATCCAAAACTATTAAAATAAAAAAAAAACGTTTTATTAATTGAAAGGCTGAAATACAACATAAATATGATTTATTTATTTTTTTACTTCTCTTAGTCACCTATTTCATTTGTTTTAAATTTGTTGAAATAAAAAATTACTAAAACTAAAACTGAAATAAACTGAAGCTTAATAGAAATGTAAAAAGTGATTAAATGCATAACAAAATTACTACATTTACAAAATTACTAATTACTAAAATAAAAAATAAAATAATAATAAATACTATAATAGTACATTTTACTGAAATAACATTAGTGTTTACATACATAGTGCTTGGACTACAAGATCATTAAAAGAAACATTATTGATGTACTTGAATAATATACTTTACATTACAATTAGGGTTTGAAATGAACTTTCACCTCAGATTATATTAGCTCAGATAATATATGAATAATATAATATATAAAAATAATTATTATTAAATCTGAATGGCTTTCAGTTTTACAACAGTCGATCATTGTTTGCTGATATCATAAAAATTAAATTAAAATTAAATTAAAAACAAAATTCTTCAGTGACATGTATTTTGCTTACTCCAAAATCATATTAATTGTCATTGACAGATACCAATTGCTGCACAGGTATGCTTACAGAAAATTATGTGTTTGAATTTTAAAGACATGGCTCTTCTCGTCCAGTCTGTGACCCTCTTTGTTTTGCTAATGTTGTAGGCTCTTTTTAAGGGACGGGCTCAGATAGCGACAGCATATGAAGTGATTGCCTAATTGCCTAGTGAGTTTAAATGTGTTACCCACCACAATTGATTTTTAAATGCATTCGGTGGGTTAGCAGGTGTTGATTTCAAACCCTGATCACAATTTACTTTAATGTATAACAATTTAATATGAGATTTACAATGAAATATTTATCTGAGCATTAGCTTCTATATATTCGGTTGAAGTTCAGTTAATATGTTATTGATTAACACAGGGTTTTTGTTTTTGTTTTTGTTTTTTACACAAAACTGTTTGAAATCAAACTATAATTGCCTTGGACCCCCTGTTGAAGACCCCTCGTTTAGAATAATATCACAAAAAAAGCATATAGAATGAAAACTTACCAGCATCAGCTCTTCTAAACTCCTTGAAAAGGCACAATATGTGCAGATTCTGTGCTTTGTACTGCAGATTTTCCACAGGCATTAACACTGAATCTTACTGTCATTGCACCATCATTATTCTTGTTCATACCGAGCCATTTCACATTTAGTGGCAAGAGATGCTCGATCTTGTTAAACCATCATTTAAATCTGAAAATCTAGTGGGAACAGTCGTGCACTGAACCTCAACAAATCTCCCAAAGTTCTTAGCACTACATCTGAAAATCTTTATCAACAGCTTAGACGGCAAGGACGGTAGTATCATTACATATTCACGTCCTGACCCATTAATCACAATTACATATGCACAATAATCCTGTTTCTCATCAACCTAAAAATATTCCTTCTCCTTAGTACACTGGATCACATGCAAAGGATGCACACCCTATTAAACATGATGAATAAAAAGATAATCAGCTCCCAAAATTGCAGTCTCTTGTTTGCAAGCAGTCATAAATGTGTGTAGCTTCAAACTGAAAATAACATAAAAAGAACCTTGGAAAGACTTTTCAGAATAAACTAACCACTCTATTCTATTCATTATAAAAAAAATACAGCGATTTCAAGGGTAATCACATTTGTTCTGCCTGGTTGTTTTGTTTCATGAGACAAACACATGGCTTTTGAAATGTTATCAAATTCTCAACCTGTCATTGAATCTCATACTCGTGTCTCCTAAGAGAGTGCTTTGAGATTTAGCAGGGTTTCTGTTCCACATGTTGAAAGCAAGTGCGGCCGCTGCTCGGGCCTGGAAAGTGTGGCATCATCTCTGGATTTTATATAAAATAATGAGCTCCGTGCTCGTGGTTATATGGGCACCGCTGTGCTGCAGAAATTCCCCATGAGAAGTTTTGCATTAGCGGTTCGTGCATGGTAATCATTAGGAAGATTTGTAGGCTGGCGGGTTACTCCACACATACGCCATTTTATGGCACACTAAACACATACAAACCGCTTAACCCACGTGTGTGAACTTTTTATGAATTTAATATTTATAATGAAAATATAATATCACTCCCTCAAATTTTCCAGAGTGGGAAGAATTTAAAATTAAATAATTACAAGTGAAAAGGTTTCCATTATGGTCAAATGGGAATGTTCATGTTATTTTGAACCTAGAATTCACTGCCAGACCCTCGTGGTTATATGGGCACCGCTGTGCTGCAGAAATTCCCCATGAGAAGTTTTGCATTAGCGGTTCGTGCATGGTAATCATTAGGAAGATTTGTAGGCTGCCAGGTTACTCCACACATACGCCATTTTATGGCACACTAAACACATACAAACCGCTTAACCCACGTGTGTGAACTGAAGGAACTAATTCCTAACTTTTTATGAATTTAATATTTATAAAGAAAATATAATATCACTCCCTCAAATTTTCCAGAGTGGGAAGAATTTAAAATTAAATAATTACAAGTGAAAAGGTTTCCATTATGGTCAAATGGGAATGTTCATGTTATTTTGAACGTAGAATTCACTGCCAGACCAAATAAATATTATTTTTATTTGAGTGACTGACAGAATCACTTTTTTTTTCTGTCAAATTGAACATGTCCAGCAGATTTGTGTGTGTTAATGTGCGTAAAAAAAACACTGTCTTTGACAGGAATAATTCACCCAAAAATGAAAATTTGCTGAAAATGTACTCACCCTCAGGCTATCCAAGATGTAGATGAGTTTCTTTCTTCATCAGAACAGATTAAGGAGAAATTTCGAATCACATCACTTGCTCACCAGTGGATCCTCTGCAGTGAATGGGTGCCGTCAGAATGAGAGTCCAAACAGCTGATAAAAACATCACAATAATCCACAATAATCCACATGACTCCAGTCCATCAAAAAATGTATTGTGAAGAGAAAAGCTGCATGTTTGTAAGAATCAAATCCATCATTAAGATATTTTATCTAAACTGTAAATCATCGCATTTGGCCAAAATACCATAAATCCATAATCCATAATGACCCTTCCTCTGGTGAAAAAGTCCTCTCACATCAAAGTCCAACAACATAATTTTTTAGAACCATTTTCACGCATACACAGTGCTTGATTTGTGCATATTTATCTCCTGATTCAGACTTTTTCACTGGAGAAAACAATATTTTGGATAGAGGACTCATATTTTAGTTTAGAAGTTAAAAATTACTTAATTGTGGATTTACAAACATGCTTACTTATTACTTGTGGGTTATTGTGATGTTTTTCAGCTGTTTGGACTCTCATTCTGACGGCACCCATTCACTGCAGAGGATCCATTGGTGAGTGTAATGTAATGCTAAATTTCTGCTTAAGAAACGGACTCATCTACATCTTGGATAGCCTCAGGGTGAATATATTTTCAGCAAATTTTAATTTTGGGTTGAAATATTTTGTCAAACATTGCAGTGACAGCAACAGAATGCAATTTCTTCAGAAATAAATAAGATCCAAGAAAAAGCTGGGACAGATCTCGACAACAACACATGTGGTGCAAAAGTGTTCAGGAAAAACTGTATTTTATTTTCATTTATTTCTTGGTATTATAACAGTCCCTAGATGAAAATAAAACATCGGATCTGACTTCACAAATGTCTGCAAAAATCATGTTCTACGTTTCTTTATGCATGTATGTTTTCATAAGTGGTCTGTCAGTCTTCATGTGTTGAAAGCTCTGTAATGTTTTCCCAACCATTCCAAGCATGAATCAAAGGGATTTTTTAATATTCCCCTGGCAATTCGTAAATGTATAAAATACACAGCATTTTAAAAGCAGAGCCACAACATGTAAACAAAATGTGTGTTAACATGATTTCACCATGGGAAAAAAAAAATGCTTAGTAATATTTTCTGGGTGAATTTCTGAGTAAAATGTCCAATTTTACAATCCAAATGACAAGGACCACTTTACAGTTTAAAAAATGCACAAGTTTTAATAATTGTTATTTTAGTATTATTAATTAGTAAATATTAGTAATTTAGTCTTCAACTTCACATTTCATTTTAGTTACTTGTCAAGGCAACATTTCTCATTTTCATTTAAGTTTTTTTTATTTAAGTTTGAGTTTTCATGTATATATACAGAGCCGATTCTCCCTATACGCAAAATACGCAAGCTGCATAGGACCCCCGAAACACCAGGGGGCCCCCTTACTCTCAAAGATGATTTAATTTTAGTTTTGTTTTTGAATTTGGTCAGCGGTTATGAAAACATGAATATATTCTGTTTATTTCCAGATATAAATTAGATCTTGAACCCCAGATTTTCAGTGTAGTTTCATTCCTTGCACTCCCCATGCACAGGCACTCAAAACTGAACAATAGGAAAGAGAAGGAAAACCGAACGCTCAGCTGTGGTACATAGCAGCACATTAGTAATGTAACTCTCTCTCGATCCCTGCTGCTCCCCTAAAACCCGAGCAGCCACAAACCTTATGGAGCAGAAAACTAAATTTGTATTTGTGTCCCATACAGCAGTTTTTTTTTTTTACCATACTTAAACACTTTTTTTATGGTTGTTTTGGACAGCATTGACTTTCATTGTATGAAGAAGAAAAAAATAGTTGAAACATACAGGTTTGGAAAAACATAAGAGTTAGTAGTTGATATAATCTCACAGGAAAAACAGTGATGAATCATAAATATGTTATACGTATATATTTTTATCTCAAATATTCTGTTTATTTCCAGATATAAATTAGATCTTGAACCCCAGATTTTCAGTATAGTTTCATTCCTTGCACTCCCCATGCACAGGCACTCAAAACTGAACAATAGGAAAGAGAAGGAAAACCGAGCGCTCAGCTGTGGTACATAGCAGCACATTAGTAATGTAACTCTCTCTCGATCCCTGCTGCTACGTTTCTTTATGCATGTATGTTTTCATAAGTGGTCTGTCAGTCTTCATGTGTTGAAAGCTCTGTAATGTTTTCCCAACCATTCCAAGCATGAATCAAAGGGATTTTTTAATATTCCCCTGGCATTGATATCATGAGATATGTATTGCAATTCTTATAAATTCTGCTTGTGTGACACATTTTGTTTCCTGTTTCAAAACTAACTGAATTCGGTTTCCTGTTTCCAAAATTGCATTTCTGGGTGTTTTTATTTTTATTTTTGTACATATGTCAAATGTGTGAGCCAAATAAAAGGCTGACTGTCTGATATCTGGCCTTTTGAACTCATTTTGATGATAGAAGTTTGTTGACAGCAGCGGTCTGGCTCATGCATACTAATAAATAAGCTCATTTCCAGAGGCTGATTTTAAAATGTCCTTACTTCCTATTTAGAAATGGCAGGGCTTTTAACTATTTCCATTTGAATGTTCACTGATTTTAAGATACTCGAGTAAGAAGTGTATGAATCAGCAGAACATCTGAAGAGGGACAAACACTCATTAAATCATAAATAACCATGTTTAGCTATGATCTTATTACAACAACAAATAAAAATCCATCACAGTTCAGAAAGTAACATAATTTTCACTGATTAATTCAAAGTGCGCTCATGAATTTATGCTGAATTATAGGAAATACACAGTCTGCCTTGCCTTAGGAGGAACTCTGTTCCTGCTACTTCAATAATCTGGTAAAACAGCTGTGAAGTAGCACTAGAAATTATGCATCGCTTATGCAAATAGAATGCATATGCAAATGGCTTTGCTGATTGGAGGGTGCCAACGAACAATAATCTCACGCTATTTCACCCAAACCACCTGCAAACCCTCAAACACACAAGCATGACTATGTCTGATATTCACAAGAGTCTCTGTCCATCCCTTTATTCAAAGAGTTTGGAGGGGGTTAATAAGTTAAGACAACAACATCGCAAAGTTAAATGTTAAAGGAATATTCCAGGTTCAGTTTAATCAACAAACTTGTGGTATAATGTGGTTTTTACTGCAATCACTCAGAAAAATTGCAGATATCTAGGTTACATTGAGGCACTGTTAACTGAAGAAAAGAGGGCCAATTCGTAAATGTATAAAATACACAGCATTTTAAAAGCAGAGCCACAACATGTAAACAAAATGTGTGTTAACATGATTTCACCATGGGAAAAAAAAAATGCTTAGTAATATTTTCTGGGTGAATTTCTGAGTAAAATGTCCAATTTTACAATCCAAATGACAAGGACCACTTTACAGTTTAAAAAATACACAAGTTTTAATAATTGTTATTTTAGTATTATTAATTAGTAAATATTAGTAATTTAGTCTTCAACTTCAACTTTTATTTTAGTTACTTGTCAAGGCAACATTTCTCATTTTCATTTAAGTTTTTTTTATTTAAGTTTGAGTTTTCATGTATATATACAGAGCCGATTCTCCCTATACGCAAAATACGCAAGCTGCATAGGACCCCCGAAACACCATTTTTTTTTTTTTTGTGGATGGATGAGTCAAAATCATTTTTGTGGCAATCAACATTACCCCAGCATTACTGCTGAGTTTAACCAGTACTGAACCCAGAATATTCAATTAATAATCGTCAATGCAGATGGATTTCGGTAGATGCTTTCACAAAAATGCATACAACAATGTTGTAGCTCTTTTTGGAGTTTGGCATGGATGTATTTTTGTTGTCATCTATTTTTTTTCCCCCCATTCTTTTTCTGGCAAGGTCAGTTATTGGTTATTGGCTCTGGATCCTCATAAATCCTTTATACTGTACTCGATGAAAAGCAGTCTGGGTTAGAGAGTGTTCTGGCACGGCCAGACATCGCCTGCTAGCTGCTGGATAAAAGAACTGGATCCAGCTGTGCTTGGCAGAGCTCAACGCATTGAGTGATGGATTTGGGCCAGACTTTAGCCAGTCCTGGTTTTGCAGCTCTGCCCCTTGTAAATGCCTCAGTGCAATTAACTGCAAATCACACAGTCCGTGTAGCCATATCCAGCATCAAAGTTCAGGCAGGGGGAATTGCAAATGACCAGTCTGGGGAATAAGAGTGAAAGAGGGTCAATATTACGAGATAGGGAGGCAATCGTTTTGGCAGGAGGTGGTGTGGCTCAGGGTGTGGTAAGTGGAATTGTTTACTGGCACTGGTAAACCCTAGAGAGTCAAAAAGGCAGTTGAACGTCCTATAGAGAGATGACAGGCTGTGTGCTCTTCTTTAGCCTGAAAGGGGAGAGTCATTTCTAACAAGTTTTTCACTGGATGGTGGAGTGACTTAAGAGCTGGGGTCAATAAGGAAGAAACAACATTGAATGAACATTGAAATGGAGAAAGAACATTGAATGTTCACATATATTTTTTATGCTGGATACTCTAAATTAGCACATAAAGTACCACTGGAGTTCGATATTAGAAGAGATGGCCATAAAAAAATATAAAAAATACACACAAATACACTTATGAACCCACATTTGTACTCAGTCTTTATCTTGTGCTGGGGAGTTGACCATTTTATTAGACCATTTTAAGTGGAATATTTTATGTTTTATGTACTCCAGAAGGTCATTACAAGGCTTACTAGACTAGTGTTTTAATGTAGCAGCATGAACCATATTTTCATCAAAACATAAAAGGACATACAGGCATCCAAACATTGTGAGCAAACATTGACTCAAAAATAAACAAACCGGTATGACTTGATTTATTTTGTCCCTTATGAAAAAGTATATATATACTGTATATACTTTACGAACTGAATGAAAATTAAATGAAAATGTATTACTAAACTATAATAAACTAGTAAAGTATAATAGTTTACATTTATATTAAATGCAATTAATTCATCTTAAGAGCTTTTTTAAGTACTTCTTTATATGTAATTCCACAATTCTGTTGTCTTTGAAATATGATTAAAGTACAGTGAATACACTGACAAGCATTTATGGTTAACTAAAATATACTTCAATGTAATTCCTATTGGAATTTGTATGTCATGTAATTACACATTTGTAATGATGCAGCTGCAATTAAATGCATTTAAAAAATAATTCACTTTGAATGTAATATTAAAAACACTACTTTCAATTTGACTTTTTTTTACAAAGTGTACTTTTTTAAAACTAAGCTTAAAAGTGTTAGGAAACCGTCATCAACGTGTTTAAGAACACTTAAGCAGCCTTTAATTCCAAGTACAGCAGTTTTTTTTTTTTTACCCAAATTTAAACATTTTTTTTATGGTTGTTTTGGACAGCATTGCCTTTCTTTGTATGAAGAAGAAAAAAATAGTTGAAACATACAGGTTTGGAAAAACATAAGAGTTAGTAGTTGATATAATCTCACAGGAAAAACAGTGATGAATCATAAATATGTTATACGTATATATTTTTATCTCAAATATTCTGTTTATTTCCAGATTTAAATATATACGTATAACATATTTATGATTCATCACTGTTTTTCCTGTGAGATTATATCAACTACTAACTCTTATGTTTTTCCAAACCTGTATGTTTCAACTATGTAGTTTCATTCCTTGCACTCCCCATGCACAGGCACTCAAAACTGAACAATAGGAAAGAGAAGGAAAACCGAACGCTCAGCTGTGGTACATAGCAGCACATTAGTAATGTAACTCTCTCTCGATCCCTGCTGCTCCCCTAAAACCCGAGCAGCCACAAACCTTATGGAGCAGAAAACTAAATTTGTATTTGTGTCCCACCCAGGACTGCCTGTTGCCTCATGAGCCGTTTATCTAGGACGGATGCCATGGCAGGGTCAGCTCCCTGTAAAAGCAATGAAAAGTTCAGCATTTGAATCTGAGAAGGTGTGATGGAAATAGACAGATTATTTCACCAAGACTGCATCAGCCACAGGCGATGGGTTATAAACATGTGAAGAGCAAAGGCGAGATTCTCACGCCCAAGACAGACAGGTTTGTGAAGGATTGTGTTTGTTATTGATTTGTGATGGTGTGCAACTGAAGGGTATCTTTCCACACATGACTGTTGTTTATTTTAGGAACTAGTGACAATTGTTCTAGGAATCAATGTTGTGTTTACAAAGATGCCTGGCCTGGTTGCTGAATGTAATAGCTTTCAAGGAACCTGTGCAAACTCCACATGCCCTTGACTTCCTGTAGTCACATGGCTCAGGTGGTTGGCTCAGAAAGTTCTGCACTCCAATAAACAATGTTCCTGTAACAGCTGGGCAACTTCCATCAAGATGAATGGGAGAGCTAACGAATAGCTTTCTCCAGCTATAATAGACCTGCTTGCTCTCCAAGCATGTTGCCAGATGGTTGGGGTTTGGCAAAGGTGAAAGGAAGCCATCGTTCTGTTTCGGTGAGAAGGGAGAACAGTGGAGGCAGTGTCTGTGAAGCAGAAAGCACCTGTAGTCTCTTTGAATCCGGCCATAGAAACCAGCTCCACATTTTACACTGCCTATCCAGAATGATAAAAAGCCAAATGAACCTCAGTCAGTGGGACATTGGTTAATTTTGTTTATGTGATTTTGAAAGGAAAAGAAAATGGAGAACACATCTTAAGTGCAAAATGATGAGTTCAGCCAAAGTGACTCTGAAATAATATAAACAGTTTGGTTCCTTTTGATTTCAACTTGACACTTCGTTCCCAGGTTTAAGCATGTCCAAAATGTTGAGTAATATGGTTGCAGACAGTATAATGTGTGTGTGTGTGTGTGTGTGTGTGTGTGTGTGTGTGTGTGTGTGTGCGCGCGTTTTTGTGACAAATGAGGACATAAATTTGTATAATGACAAGGGTATGACACAGGTATTACAAGGAGAAGGTGACTTTTCAGGACATTACCCCATGTCCCCACTTTTCAAAACGCATATAAATAAATCAGAATGGAGTGTATTGAAAATCTGAAATAGAACAAAGTTTCCTGTGAGGGGTATAAAAACCATTACGCCTATGGAATGTCCCCACTTTTCACAAAAACAAACCTGTGTGTGTGTGTGTGTGTGTGTGTGTGTGTGGCCGGCCTAAAAGTTTATGTATAATAAAAGTTATGTTGAATCAAATTAAATATATATATTTCTAAAGCTACTTATTTAATCTCTATTTGATGCTTTTCTCATTTAACATACTAATTGCTTTAAATTATAGTTTGGTGGTAATTTCTCAGCCAAATTTGATGTGTGATTAATTTGTAATTGATTAATTAATTGCCACATTGTGTAATTACTTGACAGCCCTAAAATTAAATAAAATCAATAGTTTTAAATACAAGTAAATTTAGGCATCACAGCATTATAATGTACTTAATGTTTTTAAAGATTAATTTTAAGTTAGCATTAGATTATGCAAAGGTAAAACAGGTAAAATGGCCATGAACAAAGCCGGTACCAACCTACATATCCAACATCAATAACATAAATAAAAAAATCTCTACTAACGGCCGATATGGTGCCAACATATACAGCATCCATAAAAAAAACACTGAACAACTAAATAGTAAAAATCTTGCTTATGTGATACAAGTAAAAGCCTAGATTTCAGGTTTCAGAAATAGCGTCTCATGACTGCTTTTGAAGAAACCATGACTGTGAACAGAGCCTAATTTGGAGTGAGAAAAATTTATAATTTGCAGAATTAATTAGCAGATGGAATATAGCTGAACTTGTACCTCTAAAGAGAAAATGTCTTTCAGAAAACCCTCAAAGCAGCTTTGGGTGGCTGGGAACTTTGAACAAGTGTGCACTTGTTAAACATTGATAAGAACCCTTTCACCAAGCAGAACAGACCCTGGCAAATGGGATGTTTACATTGCCAATAGGTAAAAGGGGGAACCAAGAAATGCACAATGAAATCAAAGAAGCTAAAATCTTTTCCATCTTGGTAAATTAAACTGCAAATGTCTCTTCTGAGTCCTGAGTATACGCATAAAATGAAGATAACGGAGAAAATTAGAATTTAAGATACAATCAGACAGAAAAAATATAGAAAATGTTATATCTACCCTGTTTGAGAAAAGTATAATTCCCCAAATCTATTTGAGAAATGGGAAGAATAGTATTCTTAAAGTGAGTAGACGTTATCTGTTTGTTTTAGGCACAATGCCTGCATTTGGTCTCAGCATTATGTGAGATTTTTTTAAACAAATTCACAGTCTCCAATAAGTGATATACAATATATATGTGACCTTGGACCACAAAACCAGTCATAAGGGGTTTTTTTTATTTATTTATTGAGATTTATACATCATCTGAAAGCTGAATAAATAAGCTTTCCATTGATGTATGGTTTGTTAAGATAGGAACAATCTAAATATTGAGAAAATCGCCTTTAAAGTTGTCCAAATGAAGTTCTTAGCAATACATACAACTAATTAAAAATTAAGTTTTTATATATTTACGGTAGGAAATTTACTAAATATCTTCATGGAACACTATCTTTACTTAATACCCTAATGGTCTAT
>NW_015627919.1:239332-247039 GCF_001515625.1 Sinocyclocheilus rhinocerous
TATATATATATAGCGTTTTCTGTAAAAAAACTAAACAAACTTTGGTTGATCGCTTTTGCATGCCATTCAGACGGTGTCTTCCTAAGTGGGTGTTTTTTGCCCAGAATAAGCAGCAATGAGGAACAGATATTTTGCTGCAAGTCAAAAGTCTGGCTACATGAAGTTATACATATACATTGCTTGAAAGATGGCAAGGCAAGAAAGGACCATCTGCGCAAAGCATCAAATACTGACTCATAAATCCTGCATCTATTCATCATGTTTAAGTCATTGTAATCTTCATCACTACATCTGTACATTTACAGAATCTCACCTTACTAAAACCAACAATGATTACATCATCCACATACCACTGTACAGGTTCTCCACTCACCTGTGCTGTAAGGATCTGAGAAACCACTACAAACCTGAACACAACACTGTTTATGCCTGAGAAAGGCTTTCATAAATCATAAATGGTCTGTTTCTGTGGTTTCAGAAAAAAAAAAAAACATCAAATAACAACTGGCTAAAAATAAAATGTTGATGTTTACATATTAGGAAATCTGTCTCAAATGCATTCCACTTGCGCTTTGTTGCATGTGTTGTTTTTCTTGTTCCTTTTGCTGTTCGTCTTCATCATTAAAATAAACTATTCTACAATAGCTTTGTGTGAGGAACATATAGGCCCAGTTTCACAGACAGAGCTTAGCTTAAGCCAGGACTAGGCCTTGGTTATTTTAGAATATTTAAGCAGCTTTTATTAAAATTACATCTTGAGACAAAACAATGGCACTGACATATTTTAAGATATGTCAGTGCAAGTTGTTTTCAGTTGAGACAGCTCAAACATGCATTTTACTCTAGGACTAGCCTTAAAGGCAGAGTAAGGGATTTCTGGTAGCCAATGTTGATATTTGAAATCACCAAAACAAACACGCCCCTACCTCAAAAGGATCTTGCCCCTATTTTGATAGCTCCGCCCCACATATACGTACGCAACCCAGGCAACGATTAGTTCTGTGAAACAAAGCAAAACCAATGTTACACCGTGTCTACGGACGTAAGCGGCGCGGCTGCGCTCTTCTCCACATCACGAGTAGACACGCCCCTTATTGCTGATTGGCTACAAGTTTGTTTTGCGATTCGGCCCGAATCAGTTTTCTAAAGTGTTTTTGAAAAATCACTTACTCTGCCTTTAAGCCTCGTCTGTGAAACTGGTGCTTATACAGAGTTTTTTTTTCAGTATCTCTTACCTCCTTTGTAGTTTGTAGTCATTTGAACATTCAGATGTTGCTGCCTCAAAAAATATTATGACAGGTTTGAAGTCAGGGATGCCTTAAAATATTTATATAATATTTAAATTATACTATAGAGTGATGCATGTGAAATATACATGTAGTAAAACATTGCTTCTGAGGCAATGCAACTTGTGTTATTCAGACGTATGATAATATCTGAAGTTTTCTGTGCAGAAAAAAAAAGTGCAGAAAAGTTCTGTTTCCTTATGAGACTGCCTTAACTTACCAGATCAGACTGAGCCTTTTTCATACGTCAATATGAAATGTGCTTTCATAGCTGTTAATATTATGGTAATGTAATAGCTGGCGAGTCCAGGTTGCTCTGTGTATGTGTATGAGATACTTTTCTTTACTGCAACAGGTGATTAGAAGTGTGATGTGGAATATATTAGCATTAATAAAAACACATAGGCTGTCTGTGTTGACGTTTGCGTGCACCATTTCATTCATAAAAATCTCTTCTGTGAAACTTTGATCTCGCTCTGACTGCTGTGGTGATTATGAAGCCATGAGAGTGCATGCATTAAACACAAGGTCTGACAGTAATCTTTTATCCTGTCGTCCTTTCGAGACACGACATACTGAAGCTATCCGATCTTTTTCAGCAAATTCCAGTCTTCCTCACAACATTCCACCCAGAAGTGTATTCAGGTTTTCATTAGGGTTGTAAATTATAAATACTTTGTGGTCAGTTCTTTTAGTGTCCAGGAATGTAGTGTGAAACTGTTGCTTTCGAAGTTATAAGCTAACTATTATTTAAGTTAAACTTTAGTCAAGCCACCCTTTAAAAAGTTAGTACTTCTTTTTTTTTACCATACGAAACTATTCAGGAGAGCACATGTGATTATTTTCTTAGCTCATTCAGCTGTGATGCAGCATTATTAATGTGACATTAAAAAATGAGTAACAGTTTTTGTGGATTTGTTTAACATCAGGTAAGGTCTCTTATGGTTCCTGTTTCCTGTCTTAATCATTTGCCATTAGCCTTGTTAGCTTGTATATATGGTACAATCAAATAATTTTAGTTTGAGCAAGATGTTACCGAGCCATCTAACTATATATATATACAGTGGGTACGGAAAGTATTCAGACCCCCTTAAATTTTTCACTCTTTGTTATATTGCAGCCATTTGCTAAAATCATTTAAGTTAATTTTTTTTCCTCATTAATGTACACACAGCACCCCATATTGACAGAAAAACACAGAATTGTTGACATCTTTGCAGATTTATTAAAAAAGAAAAACTGAAAAATGCTCAGTATTTAGTAGAAGCACCCATTTGATCTAATACAGCCATGAGTCTTATTGGGAAAGATGCAACAAGTTTTTCACACATGGATTTGGGGATCCTCTGCCATTCCTCCTTGCAAATCCTCTCCAGTTCTGTCAGGTTGGACGGTAAACGTTGGTGGACAGCCATTTTTAGGTCTCTCCAGAGATGCTCAATTGGGTTTAAGTCAGGGCTCTGGCTGGGCCATTCAAGAACAGTCACAGAGTTGTTGTGAAGCCACTCCTTCGTTATTTTAGCTGTGTGCTTAGGGTCATTGTCTTGTTGGAAGGTAAACCTTAGTTCCAGTCTGAGGTCCTGAGCACTCTGGAGAAGGTTTTCGCCCAGGATATCCCTGTACTTGGCCGCATTCATCTTTCCCTCGATTGCAACCAGTCGTCCTGTCCCTGCAGCTGAAAAACACCCCCACAGCATGATGCTGCCACCACCATGCTTCACTGTTGGGACTGTATTGGACAGGTGCCTGGTTTTCTCCACACATACCGCTTAGAATTAAGGCCAAAAAGTTCTATCTTGGTCTCATCAGACCAGAGAATCTTATTTCTCACCATCTTGGAGTCCTTCAGGTGTTTTTTTAGCAAACTCCATGCGGGCTTTCATGTGTCTTGAACTGAGGAGAGGCTTCCGTCGGGCCACTCTGCCATAAAGCCCCGACTGGTGGAGGGCTGCAGTGATGGTTGACTTTCTACAACTTTCTCCCATCTCCCGACTGCATCTCTGGAGCTCAGCCACAGTGATCTTTGGGTTCTTCTTTACCTCTCTCACCAAGGCTCTTCTCCCCCGATAGCTCAGTTTGGCCGGACGGCCAGCTCTAGGAAGGGTTCTGGCCGTCCCAAACGTCTTCCATTTAAGGATTATGGAGGCCACCGTGCTCTTAGGAACCTTAAGTGCAGCAGAAATTTTTCTGTAACCTTGGCCAGATCTGTGCCTTGCCACAATTCTGTCTCTGAGCTCTTCAGGCAATTCCTTTGACCTCATGATTCTCATTTGCTCTGACATGCACTGTGAGCTGTAAGGTCTTATATAGACAGGTGTGTGGCTTTCCTAATCAAGTCCAATCAGTATAATCAAACACAGCTGGACTCAAATGAAGGTGTAGAACCATCTCAAGGATGATCAGAACAAATGGACAGCACCTGAGTTAAATATATGAGTGTCACAGCAAAGGGTCTGAATACTTAAGACCATGTGATATTTCAGTTGTGATCTTTATTGATGTTCGCTCACTTAGCACGCATCATTGGGATTAAAACTAAATCGTAAATATAAGACAATTTATAGGGGCATTCACTATAAACGTCATTTATTTCCACCCTTAAGCATACACGACTTTCTGGCGAAAGTGAAATGAACAGCCTGTGTGTGAAATGCGCAAGACTGTATACTACTACTTGTCCCTCTCATTCTGCACCAGTACAAATACGTGCACGCGTTGCACGTGTTTTGCTTGCTTGAGTGTTTCTGCATTATATGAGTGGCTTTGGAAAATAAATCACTTCACGTTTCAGATGAAAAAAGCGCGACTTCTTTTTATGAAAATCACGGTTAGGAGATAGCGAGTGGTTCCCTGCATTTTTACAGCAAATCGCGTGATTACAGTACTAAGCCGCTGCAATGGAGCAGCTCTAATGCTATTAAATTAAAGATGATGTACCATAGAGCAAAAAAAAAAAAAAATGAACAGTGAAAGTAACAAAAACTTGTAAAAAAAAAGCTATAAAAAAATGCAGCCTCTGGAGGTAACATACTGAGGTACGATGGCAACCAGGCACATCTGAATCCAGTGATCGTGTCACATCCTGTCTGCTGAGATACCTTCATCTGATCGATTTTTGAAGGCAGCATAGACGTATCTTTTGCAGCCTGTGATTTCCCACAATTCTGTGTGTTCCATTCTGTGGCAGTTAAGCTAAAAAATAAAGATGCCATCTGAAAGTTGTCAGTTTGTGTGTAAATGTACATTTTTGACCAACTTTTTTCCACTTTTGTTGTCATTTCTAGCGAGATATTGGTATTACAGTAGTTGAGCATTCACTTAGTTTTCACCATAGCTCTCTCTTTTGTTGAAGATCATGGATTTACATTTTCATTCAGCCTGTCTGAAGCTTTTGTTAAGACTAATGCAACAGTTAGACTGACTTTTTATGCACTCTTGTAAATTTTAACCAGTTAAAGACAAGTAAGCATATTGTGTTAAAAAAAATAAAAAAATATTTGAACATTTGTAAATGTGGGTCATTAAGGATTTTGAATGTTAAAATGGGAAAAAGATTTGGGAACCACACTGCATCTTTCCTGGAGGCTGTCTGCTAATATGTTAAACAATATTCAGTAAATCTAACAGTTCACTGGGATCAAATGTGGCTGGTTAAACCTGAAACAATGAGACACTGTTGCTAAAGCAGAGTTTTATAGCATTATATTGGAGCCACATTCACACCTGCTGTGTCTGGACTGCTCTCAGGAGCGTCCTTTCACCAGATAGACCACCGGTTTTGTTGCTCTTTCAGCTCTCGGACCCATCAGCTGCAGACTGCCATCAGGTTCTGATCTCAGAGATAAACAATATATCAAAGTAATGAGCATTCCTGCTCCGTAAATCCTCAGTTATTCACCATAGTCAGGTATTGCATAGGGCTTTGTGGCTGCAATAGTCATATTTCCTCCTGACAGCTTTAGGAAACAGTTTCCCATAACATCATCTGTTGAGGCAGAGGAGCGACGTGACGTCACTGCTGACTTAGTCCCTCGAAAGGTCAGCATTATTTGATTTTGATGTTTCAAAATATTGACGTTTCATCAGATTATCCAGTCCACAGTTGGCTCCTTATTGTTTCCATTGCATGAAAATTGATGTGTCATGAATAAAGCCAAGATAAATGGTTTTCTACTTTTCTAGGATAAAAGCCACCCCTTTAGGATTTATTTTATTGTATTTTATTTTAATCTTAAGGAATATTATGACTAATACTTTTAATATATAATAGTATATAAATATATATATAATATATGTAATATACCTTTGCATATATTGGGCTTTTGCATCCTCCTGCTTTGTCTTTCTCTATAAGTTCTTGGCCACAGTAGTTCTTTTCAGGACACTGATTTTTATTTCTTTGCTTAAATCTTTTTGACATTTAAATACCTACTTGCAGTTTTTAATTATACAATATGATGCATTTTATGTAGAATTGTTTGCTACTGGTCCTATACCAACCCAGACCAGCTTGATCAGGGTCTAACACGTACAGTAGATCTCCAACCCATCACATCTAGATGAGCTTGAACCAGTTAATAACCATAAATATCCATCGTGGGCCGACTAGAAACCATGTAAAACTAGTTATTATTAGACACTTGGGTCATATGGGTCTGGTTTACGCCATGTTCACTCATTATGGTGGAATGTTTTGTGATTTTAATCCAAAGAAGCAGTTTTATTAAGCATCCTGCTTTACCTGAAAACTCCAGTCACACTTGATCTAATATGGTAAAGGAATAGTTCACGCAGATATGGATGGAAAGTCATAATTTACTCTGTCATTTTGTTCCAAATCTGTATTGATATTGATTTTTTTTTTTGTATGCAGAAGACACAAGAAAATTCACAAAATGTATTAGGTGAAGATATCCTGGCCACAGCATAATGGAAGTGAAGAAGGGCTAGGGCTGTCAAGCTCCAAAACGATAAAACACCATGAAAGTATCATGAAGTAAGTTTTTTGAAGTCATTTGATAGCTCTGAGTGAGGAACAGAACACATTTTAAGTTGTTAGTCACTGAAAATCTTGACATCCCCCTTTGTGTTTATGAGAGAAGTAGTGATGTCCTATTTGTGAATGAATCATTCTTTTCAGTTGTATCTTTGACCTGATTAATATTCATGATCCCAGTTGATAAAGTTTTTAAAATGTGTCCCCTGCACACTGAGTGAAAGTATTGGAATTATTAATCAGAAAACATGTATTCTGTGAAAACAAGTGGCTGGTATTAATCAGCAAAATCAGTGAGTGGAAACATCAGTTTGACATTCTATTTTTTTTTCTTTAATTAAAAATACATTTTTTCAGTCCATTACCTTCCCAAACACACTGACCTCTTATCCAGCACTTAGGTATGAGGTTACGAGTTTGATGTAGCAGAACAGAGTAGTTTGAGGATGAACTGTTTTGATAATGGAAACGTCTCAGTGTTGCTCCATGAACCCTGAGCAGAGTGCATTGTGCTCCATTTATCATCTCATACTGTGAGCAGCAGCAGTAGGCAAAATGATCAAAACAGCACAGCTGCTCTTAAATCAAACTGGAAAGGTTTCATGCAGTGCCCAAAATATTAAAAAAGATTAACCGTTTCCTAATATTTTTACTATTGACAAAAATAATAGTTACCAACAATATTGTATTTACTGTTGCCTTGGTTAAATTTCGAACTGATCACAGTGTGTCTGTATTCTTGTGGAAATAACTGCTGAAACTCCAAAATCCTTGACATCAGTATATTGAATATGGTTTGTAGAATGTAGTTCATAATACTGAAACGTTTTTTGTTTGCTTGTTTGTTTGTTTGTTTCCTATCCTTTCCTTTCACAGCCTCTCAAGTGTTTTTAGGAACCTCTTAGTACAGTACTAGGAGTGTATATCCTTGAGCTATAATTTGGCACATTTCACAAATGATTCTCCATTGTGTTTGACCAGTCATTGTGGGCCCACTTTCAAACCTTCACAACAAACCAGACCAAATTATGTCAATTATACAATTTATTCAGCCATTTTGCATCTTCCTTCTTTTTGGCTACAGCAGGTTTTCAAAATGGGCCTTTAGCCCCTTCAGCAAAGAGGACTTTTAGTCCAATCTGTCTGGTTTATTTACCAGTTAGGCCTTTGTCTTCAAAGAAACAGTAATTTTAGGGATTTTAAAATACACTAGTGTTCAAAAGTTGAATGGATGGATTAAATCGATCAAATCTAAGACACGCTAGCTTTCCCAAGGCAGACGAACTTAGAGTGGTTACAATCATCCGGGTTTAAATCGCGCTCAAATTGATTTGATTTTGACGCAATGTTTACACTGAAGCTTGCAGGCGGCTATGGTAAGGGGCATGATATTTCCCGACCAGGCGCCGAGTGCTGCCAATCACA
>NW_015627919.1:247259-250284 GCF_001515625.1 Sinocyclocheilus rhinocerous
CAGGCGCAGAGTGCTGCCAATCACAACACACATTGGCCCAGCTAACCAATCACAGCACACACTGGCCCAGCTAACCAATCACAGCACATTTCGTATTTCAGAAGGCGGGCCTTCATTTGATACAGGAACTATTCGAGCCGTTCATGCCAGACTGGGGAGAGAGGTGTTGTAATAATGTAAAATATGTGAAAAATAAAGTGTTTTTTGAACAACCTAGTATGAGAGCCTGTTCTAGCAGACCCCCAAAACAAAATCCGGACTTTGTAAAAGAGCATAATAGGACCCCTTTAAGTTTAGCAGATTTGTATCCTAAAATACATTCTCTTAACCCAGTTTATTGTTCATTGACTGAACCCATGCCATTGATGGGTTTATCTTCCCCAAAAGTGTAAAGATTGCCACCAGGCACCACCAACACATTTAAAACGGTCTGCTCAGATCTGTCAATCACTTTCCAGCTCAACCAATTGCAAGAGTTTGGGGTGTGGCTACTGTAGCAGGCTGAGCCAGAGGGTGTTTATCTAGATTCTGATCACGGCTGACGCGTTACATATGAAAAGAAAATCAGATTCGGTTAAAGAAGTGTGAGCCAAAATGTAAAGACTTGCCAAAATACTCAGAGACAGACAACAGAGTAAAACAAGGAGAACTATTTGCGGTGGTGTAATTTGATGGAGTGTTTGGGTTTCTATTGAGATGCCAAACTTGCGGAGTTTCTTCTAGACAGGTAAGCTCAAATTCAAGTTTTTGTCACACATGTTAGCTAGCTACTGTCAAGCCCAAGGTAAAATAGTAAAATGTTGTAAGGTTAAGAATAATTATAAGAGTGTGATGAGTGTAAGGGGCATTTGCAAAGGTTGCTAGAAAATATGCTTTATTTTTGAAATTCCGCTAGTAGAGCAGAAACGGCATACTTCATCTTTATGTCGAGCGTATTGCGTTATGGGAAATAGGCATACTGAAATTTCAAGAGAATGATGGCAGTATGTTATTCTGAGCATAGCCTCAGACAGAATGACTGCTGTTAGACAGATTTACTCAAAAAAATTCTGAAGATCTGATAATTTTCCTAAGTGTATAAAAGTGTCCCCTCCACCACAGAGACAGATAAGATTGCAGCCTCATGCAGTCATTTCCATGCTTGTCATTCCGGTACTAAGTATATCGTGATGGAGAACCACAGAGTGTTAAAGCTGAGCCAGTAATCACAAACATGCAACCACATGAAAAACGCTCTACTGCCATGCTGAAACAGATCCTTTGCCAACACTAATACAAAGAGTGTGTGTTTAAATTTGAGACGACCCTGTACTTTAAGCAGTCCTGGCTATTTACTGGTTACTCAGAGAAAGTTCATTCCATCTTTAATCGACTGTAAACCCAGAAAAGTACTTTTTAAAGTACTTTGTTTTTCACAGTGCTTTATAGAAATCAGGATAATCTGATGCTGGGAAATGACTGTAACAAGTGAGATTAGAACAGACTGTGTCATTTTTTTATTACATATATAAAATTCTGAGTCTTAGGGTTGGTTTTATCTCCTTTAGGCTACATTAAACCGGTTCTCACAGAGAAGTGACAAGTACAGTTTATTAGCCAAGCTGTGAGGAAACTCAGACAAAGATGAATATCCATTTAAAAAAAAAAAATATATAAAACCCAGGCCACTTTTTTTTATATGTGTTTTATAATGTTTTATTTTGTAAATGTCTTCAATGGCACATTAATAGTTTCTATTCTACTTGTATGTTATAAAATTACAATTTGTATATATTAATTTGGATTTTGTATAAATTACAAAAAAAAAATTACTTCGAACACATCTAGGTACTACTTTGCATCTATTTTGACAGAATATATGCAATGCATTCAATGCAGTTTATAAATGCTGAAAAATTCAAAATTCTTAGAAAGCATTAAAAATAATAAAATATAAATCAAAACTGTGTTCTCCACAGAATATAACAACATAATAATCAAGCATTTTATTGGACAAAAGTTTGCATATGGCTATAAGTGCATGAGTCATCAATGTTTTATCCATGTTTCTGAAAGACAATACATAAACCTGCTGTAAAGTTAATTTATAGAAATTATATCTCCATTACCATTGCTAATGAGAGGTTTGAACAAACCACCAACTCAGTCTTAAATATACTGTAGTAAGTTTTCATTTGAAACTTTTGAGAGTTAAGCTTTAAGATCATGTAGTCATTCAAAATTAATTAATGCAAATCATGTTCAGAAAATTGACACAATATATTGAGTAGGTGATTCAGAAACAGATATTCACGTGAAAGCAATATCACACATTTAACACTTACTACAGTATGTGTTCTGCAGTATTATTTTCCTTTTAGTACAGTACAGTGTACATCCAGGAGCTAATGTTAGTGCAGGCAAAATTGAGAAATGATTCTCCATTGTGCCTGGAGATACATGGCTTCTTTATTTCGTTCACTAAATGAATTCAGAAATGAATCTCCAGAGCCACACAAACAGACGTTTATTGGTGAGGTTTGGTAGGCTTTCCCTGCATTTTGAGAGAAATAAGTGATTCATTGGAATGGTGTTAGGATCATGAAAGGATTTGTAGAGGAAAGAGTAACCCACACAGACATTAGAAGTAGGGATGCACCGATACCGATACTGGTATCGGTATCGGGCCCGATACTGAGCTCCTGTACTCGTACTCGTACTCGTTAAAATGCCCCGATACCAAACGCGGATACCACACAGCATGTGATCAGTGCCATATTCAAACAAAGAAACACCGAGAACAGAACAACAGACAGCAGAAAGGAGTTAAGGATGTCTACTATGAAGTATATGTATGCAACGAATATAACGTTAAACTGCAGGCTAACGCAGTTATTAATGCAGTCTAGCGCAGTTATTAGAGAGAGAGAGAGAAAGAGAGAGAGAGAGGGAGAGAGAGAGCGCGCGCACTTCTTGTTGTGTGATCTTTGATGTTCACTCACTTAGCACGCGCATCATTTGGATTAAAACTAAATCGTAAAAATAA
>NW_015627919.1:250376-250897 GCF_001515625.1 Sinocyclocheilus rhinocerous
GTATCGGCAAGTACCAAAAATAAAAGTATCGGTATTGGGCGAGTACTGGAAAAAGTGGTATCGGTGCATCCCTAATTAGAAGTGCACACAGAGTAGTGGAATATACAAGAGTATAGATATTGGTTGTGGCAGCGCTGAAAGTTTGTCAAGGCTAAAACATAAAGTGTGTATCCATCACTATTGTATCGTGCCATTTTTTTCCCGTCCTTCACTTTCATTGCTTGTCATATTTAATGTATTGTATTGAACATCTCTCTCACTCACACTCAAACTCACATGTTACTTTTGTAACTCAGGTTACTTTTGGTTCTTCATTAGACGGCCATTGTAGGAGAGTTCACACAGCAGGGATTTCCTGACATTGTCAGAATTTTGTTAAAGGTTAATATTTAACAAAAGGCAGTTAATCAGACACCAGTGAGCATGTCACATGTCAAGTGAGCACAATTAGCTGGACAGCATTTTTAACAATTTAATGAATGGTATTTGCCAAATTATATATATATATATATATATATATA
>NW_015627919.1:251153-255336 GCF_001515625.1 Sinocyclocheilus rhinocerous
ATGTGTGTGTGTGTGTGTGTGTGTGTGTGTGTGTGTATGTATTAAAATATGAATTAATCACATAGTAGAAATAAATGTGACAACAGCCAGTCAGTGCAAGTCGCTAATAAGTAATAAGTGCATGTCTCTGTGAATGAATGGCATAGTTTAATCTACTACACAAACTCAAACACAATGTGACTCTCACTGCTGTGTTCTCAGCATCTGTGTCTCAATATATGAGGACATGAACACATGAGAGTTGAGAGTCACTTCACCAGCTTTTCACTGTTTCATGTGAAGAAAAACAGCCATCAAATACATACTGAAACTTAAAAACCTTTATGACAAACCGCCAAAATAAAAATTTGATTTAACATTTGAGAAAATTAAAATAAAATAAAATGAAATGAAAGAAATTTGAGTAAATTAAAGAAAATATGTCAGAAATCTATTGCTGTTGTATACTAAAATGTACTGCTCAAAGTCATAATTTTATTATAATAATGATAATAATAATAATTTTAAGGAATATCATCCAACCAGGATATTTTTTCATCCATGTTTTAATTTGTACAGTTCTGTTGTGCAGCATCTTATTTGACAAAAAAAATTAAATAAACTGATTGATACATTTTCATTTGATTACATTTTAAAATATTTATTACATAGTTTAATAGTTAGTTATAGTTTAATTAATTTCATTAGACAAACTTTTTGATAAAATGTATTTTTATGGGGCCCTAAATTAAAAGCTAGCTTACTTTGTGGAGTTTAATTATGAGTTGTTATTATAAATATAAAAGATTTGCTAGTTTTTGTTTTTATTTCATTTTTCCATTTTTAATTTATTTATTTAGTTATTTATTTATTTAGTTATTATTTTTAATTGCAGTTTGGTTAATGGCGCATACATCATTTTTGTTCTGCTTGTGTTGTAAAAAAGTATTATTTCTATTATTATTTTAATTTATTCATTCATTTTCCTTTCTTACAAAACAACTCCAGAAATTCTTCTGAATTCTCCCTACTACACCTACACCAACATTTCTCTGTAAATATACTCACACTTTGTTTATATTCTATGGCACATTTATGGTTACAGTTTAGTTTGTTTTAATTTTACAAACTTCTTTAGTTAACAAACATATTTTATCTGTCAGCTTACAATTTAGTTAATGATAATAACCAGTTGAGATTCTGTTTCATGTTGTGGTGAAAATGTACAATATTATCTGATGAGAGAGACAGAAAACAGCTCTGCAGGACACAGATAAACTACTTTGCCTTGATCTTAATGGGCAAGAGAAAGAAAAATGAGTTCGATTTTTCCCTAGTGAAAAACCCTGTCCTGCATTCAGAAAAATGCTAAAATAGAAGCAAACAATCTTATTCCCCACTTACTGAAATTGTGCTTCCCACACTATCAGATTGGCCCTATGAGAGAGAATTTTCAGGTTTATGGAGACTGCAGACATTTAAGAATCAGTTTGATAAATGAGAAGTGCATATGATTAGGTTCAGTGCATGCTCAAATGAACAGCAGGGGATCCAGAGGAGTTTAAAATACCAGGTCGGCCACATAAGGACTGCACTTAACATTACTAAATCTGAACTGAGCACTTTACTCCAATCACAACAATGATGCTGGTTTTATTGGTTCTTGCAATCATCCCAATTAACACTGCTCATATTAGAGAGTTTTGAACAAACCACTAACTCGGTATATTCTCAAATATACTGTATTGTGTGGCAGGGAAAGTTCACCCAAAAATGAAAATTGTCATGATTTACTCACCCTCAAGTTGTTCCAAACCTGTATGAGTTTCTTTCTTCTGCTGAAAACAAAATAAGATATTTTGAACAATGTTTGTAACACAACAGATAACGGTAGCCATTGACTTCCTTCTCTCTCTCTCTCTCTCTCTCTCTCTCTCTCTCTCTCTCTCTCTATGGAAGCCTGCACAGCAGTCATCGTGTACTTAACACCCATCTGAGCAACTGCTAACTTTAATAAGATGGACTATCAAAGATGTTCTTTCGCTCTTAAGATGAACGAAGATGAACGGAGGTCTTACGGGTTTGGAACGACATGAGGGCGAGTAATTAATGACAGAATTTTCATTTTTGGGTGAACTATCCCTTTAAGGTTTCAAAGGTTTTAGAGGGAATTAGAAACAAATGTAAGGCCTTGTAAGTGGCACCTGAAGTACCATTCATAAGGTGTCTTTCCTGGCTTGGGTTTAAACAGAAAAATTACACTCCTTAACCAGCCGCTTTCACAACTTTACCAGTGTCATAATCACCTAAAACCGGCGTCATGACAAAGTGTTAGAAAATATATACACAGCCATGGGCACACACAAAAACCTACCCGCTAACAAGCACATTTACATTTTAGACATGAGCAGTTTCACAGAAATGCTAACCATAATTATCGAAAAAGAAAAAAAAAATGTAGCTTAACAGCCACCCCCCATATTAAATAGCTAATTTTAGGTCTGTATTCACTCTACTAAAAGGCTGTGATTTTATTTATTTATTTTTTTTATTGCATTATTTATTGCATTGTCAGCCATATTCAGGTTTCAAAAGATAGATCTAAGGACACTTTATATGTTCAATTAACCATTGTCATGATTGTTCAAATAAAACACTACTGTGATCTGTGAATCAAAAGAAAGTGTTGTGCTTACACTGACAGCTACAAATTGGTTAAAATCACAGTCTTTTGGGATTTAGTGATCGTGCAAGGCTGTTTCACAATTTTAGTTTTAATTTAATTTGAAATGTGCAGCTTTAATAGATAAATGGTGGGATGTCAAATTCATAACACTGCTTTGCCGATCTATACAGAAGAGGGGGAAAAATGAAATGGAAAGAAATATTTCATTTTGTAATATTTTGCTCCTTGAAACCCACCCTCTAAAGACATGTTAGCCAAAACCATGTCAACAAGTTGCGGGTTCGAGCCTCAGTATCGGCAGGAATTGTACTGTAGGTGGGGGGAGGGAATGACCAGCACTCTTTTCCACCTTCAGTACCATGACTGAGGTGAGACCCTTGAGCAAGGCACCAAACCCCCAACTGCTCCCAGGGAACCGCAGCAAAAATGGCTGCCCATTGCTCCGTGTGTGTGTGTGTGTGTGTGTGTGTGTATGTGAACCTGAACCTGTTTTTCTATTCTGGTGGGGACTTAAACCTGAATACACACAGACTCATGGGGACTCGTGTCACGGTGGGGACCTAAATTGAGGTCTCCACAGGGTAAACAAGCTAATAAATCACACAGAATGAAGTTTTTTGAAAATCTAAAAATGCAGAAAGTTTCCTGTAAGGGGTAGGTTTAGGTGTAGGGTTGGTGTAGGGCAATAGAATATACGGTCTATACAGTAGAAAAAGCATTACGCCTATGGAGAGTCCCCACAAGGATAGCAAACCAGACATTTTTTAATTCCATTGGGTTATGCTAGTGGTGCAGAAATGACACACTTCACCTTTATACAGCAAAGTCTCAAAACACTTTTGTATGCCACAACAAACAGAAAGAAAGAAAGAAAGAAAGAAAGTGCAGCATTAGGCACCTCTCTCGCTTTTTGGAGATATTTTGTATGATGGTTTTATTCCCGGAGCTTGCTTGCTTGTTTATTTGTTTGTTTGTTTGTTTTTATTTTTTATCTTTTATCTCTAAAGCCAGTCAAATATAGGTCATACAGATTGTGCTTCGCAAAGTAGCCACTACACAACATCTGAGGAGAGAGGACAGCTGACACAAGTTTTTACAAGGTGATTTTACACGTCTTCAGTGCTTCATTTTCAACCCACTGACATTTAAAAGACGGAACAAGAGCTAATATTTTTTTTTTTCATGTATGTGTTACAAACAAATACATGTTTGTGTTTTTGAGAAAACAACGTTTATGCGTGGTTAGTGAAAAAAGTAATTTGTTGCCTACATTTAGCTTTTTACTTCTGCCGATTGTATTTATGCCTTAAAATTCATTAAAGTTGTGTTAATTAACAATAGTCCAAAAGCCAATGGAAAATCCTATTGGGTTTTTGTCGAGGGAAACAGCGAACTTTCAGTTGGCCTACAAAAACATGTTCTCACTGCAGCACTCTTTTAAGCGGAGTCGTTTTTGACTGAAAAAAATGTTTTTTATCAAAAAATTTTTATATATATATTTTTTTTTTTCAGTCAAAA
>NW_015627919.1:255367-256656 GCF_001515625.1 Sinocyclocheilus rhinocerous
TTTTGACTGAAAAAAAAAAATATATATATAAAAATTTTTTGATAAAAAACATTTTTTTCAGTCAAAAACGACTCCGCTTAAAAGAGTGCCACAGTGAGAGCTCTATGACCAACAAAACTTTATGATTCTTACATGTTTTGTTCATTGTGATAATCTTGACAAATTAACACAACTTTAATGAATTTTAAGGCATAAATACAATCGGCAGAAGTAAAAAGCTAAATGTAGGCAACAAATTACTTTTTCACTAACCACACATAAACGTTGTTTTCTCAAAAACACAAATATGTACATTCATGCTGCTTACATATTATTGTAGCACAGTTTATGCTGGATACAGTGTAATCAGACTTAAGCCATTAATATGTTTTTAAGATACTGAAAAAAACACAACTGTCAGGGCATGTCAAAATTTCTCCAGGGCCCCAAAAAACCCTCAGAACCCAGAAGGTTTTTTTTTTTTTTTTCAAAATGTTGTCGCCTTCACTGTTCGAGAAGCGAAGGGCGCATTTCGAGCCCACATTTGAAGGAGCCTTCGAATTGGGACAGCCTTTGTCATAATCGCCCTTCGAATGCAGCCTTCGAAGGATGCAGCCTTTGAATTGGGACGCAGCTAGTGTCTCAACCTATAGTGTGAGTTGGGGACGGGACTGTCTGCTTGTCTTTATTTTCGCATTTTCTTATGGTGACACTAGTGGTGCACCAGATGAAAATCCAATCCGAAAATCCATCTCACAGATAATGTAAATGGATGTTATTTTTCCTCATAAGCAGAGTCCATTTATGTCCACACACACTGTCTTCGGTGACTTGTGACTTGTGCAAAGACAACAGCGCATGTGCGAGATCCTTTAGATAGTAGGTGGTCTGCACTACTTTGAACAGGTCCATCTGTGCTCACGGCACATAGACTCCAGGGCTCGACATTAACGCTTCATTAACGCCGTAGTATGCATGCCAGACCAGCATAGGTCTGACTAGGAGCGAGACGTGGGCTGATGACGTCGTCGTTTCAAAAAATATACGGATTCACTGTCCACACGAAAACACAAGGGCGGCGTTTTCAGATTTATCCACTCTGGGACCCGGTTTAAAAAAATATCGGTTTCACTCCCCCAAAACGCCGGATCTGTCTGGACGAAACGCCTGTACGATACAAAATGTATGCGTATACAGCTAAACGCGCCTACGTGTGGACGGGGCCTAAGAGTAAGTGGCGAATAGTGGATGTAGCTACTGTATATAATGCATCTATTGACGGAATAAGGTTGCGCTGCTGAGGCGAGGCT
>NW_015627919.1:258406-258681 GCF_001515625.1 Sinocyclocheilus rhinocerous
AGGTAAAAATTCAAAATGGAAAGTTTTTATATTTAAAATACAATTAGTTAGGCAACATCACAAAACGTTTTCACCATTACGATAGTTTAATAGTTCTACAAACAGTTCAATAAGCAAATAAAATAATATTATGTCACTTACATTTTAGGCGGAAACACAGCGCAGCATCTCACAGCAACCAGCCGATTCATTGCTGATTGATTCCGTGTTTTGAACGAATCGGTTGAGCAGGGCCGGCGCTAGCCCATGCATAAACATCTGATTTGCCTAGGGCC
>NW_015627919.1:258766-260634 GCF_001515625.1 Sinocyclocheilus rhinocerous
TTGCCTAGGGCCTCGGGCTTTGAGGAGGGGCCTCCATAACCGTAGCATCCCCTATATGCCAGTCCACCAGTCAAGATGGGCAGAGATACTAGCCTCATTGTTCATTGGATATAGTTAAATTTTCACTCATCTGCAATTAAACCAATTCATGTTGCAGTTTCAAAGCGGGTCCTGCCTTCTGGATGTTTGCGTAACGAACGCATCCATCAGGTGCTGCGAACTGTGCGATGCAAATGGCTAAATAGGCACACAAAGAAGTCCAACTCCTAATGCAGGTTTGTGAGTTGTCGTCATCTATTTTAGAGTGATTGCAATGTATTCTAAATATAAACTTGTTCTGTCGATCAGCGTAATTTCTGGAAAGATCATTCACCACTTTATTACGAGTTTAAAAGAGTGTGGGCACCGTTGACGCGCCCAGACATGACGCTTTGTGTTTGCGCGTACAGTGAATGACATCGCATCGGGAGCTGACTAGCAAAATAACTACAAAAGTAAAAGCAGATAAGTTTGTATTCAAAGTTAAAAAATCAGAACATTTGTTAATGTTTAAAATAAAGGATCTCAGATGTGTGTATCTTCTAAATTCTGCTGATGATACTACATTACTGCTCTAACATAACACTTATAATTTCAGTTTCAACTAACTAGAAAATATTTTTTTCTGCTTAGTAGTCTTTATCTTCCACTTGATTTGTGTGTGTGTGTGTGTGTGTGTGTATATATAAATTGATATTAATAATATGACAATATCTGTAGTCAGTATTGATTCAATTGGAGGGGGAAATCCTGCCCATAACCAGCTAGGGAAAAAAATGATAAAAGCACTTATGTTCATCTACTGAAGTGGTATTCTGGAACTGTGAATAAATTGAATAAAACAGCAAAATAACAACAACAACATCTTCATCAAACAAAAAAGAGATTACCTTAGATAAAGTTTGATTAATATGTACATACAGTACCAGTCAAAAGTTTGGACCCATTACTATTTTTTATGTTTTTGAGAGAAATTTCTTCTGTATATCAGATCACTCACAGACATGTGACAGCTGTCAAACATCATTTCTGCTTTTGGTTTTCAAACAAGCAACACTTCAATCTGTTTGATGGGATCAGGCAGAGTGAGGGGAAGAGAACGGAGAGGAGCACAACTGTTGACAGACAAACAAAACAAAAGATCACTCATGTTTCCAAATGCCAAATACAAATGAAATCTCTCAAATAAACAGCTGTGGTAATTAGAAAATGTTTCTCCAGTAATAAGCTGATTTATATGGGATGAAGATATATTTTTATGCTGAAGGTTATAGGTTGAAATCAAACGAGGGTGAGTATTACATAATTTTGTTCATTTTCATATTACTATTTGCTCATTTCCACCAAAATAAAAATAGTTCAATAAATAAATAAAAAAGAATCATGCTTTGGTAAATCATAATTGTGACATAAAGGGTCAATGTTATGTTTTATTATGTTTTTTATGTTTAAATTATTAAATGTGTATGTCGTCATTATGACTTTTTGTCATAATAACTTAGCATCTCATATTTTCAAACGTATGTCATAATTATGGCTTTTATCTCATAATAGTGTCTTATTATGTCATAATTGTAACTTTCTTATCTTGTTTTGACACATTTTATTTACCTGTACCAACGCATGGCTTTTATTCATATGTGGCAGAAATGGGCCTCCATACTTTGCAGTAGTAATGCAGTAGTAATTTTATTTTTTATTTTGTGCCATTTACGAACCCAAAGACAGAGATTGTGTGGTTACATTTTTAGTGATATCAGGAGGGACATTTTACATGTGGGGAATCATCTATAAGTTGGACCTAAGGTCTCTCTCTCTCTATTTTTTTT
>NW_015627919.1:263882-277845 GCF_001515625.1 Sinocyclocheilus rhinocerous
TTTTTTTTTTTTTTTTTGTAGTCATAATTAACTGCCTGTTTCACAGCATAGATTAGGCTTTGCTTTAGGAAAATGTACAGTCCCTTGTATCATCCAGTTTAGCTTTAAAGTGTAGCCTACTGCCGCTATAGAGGATAGGCTGTGTTTTCCTCATATGGATATTTTATATATTTTTCTAAGCGTTTTTGGGTTTGGCTCCAGTTTCTCCAGAACAAACTTCACTGTTCAATTACAAGCTACTTTTAACTTTCAAGTTTATGTGCCATGCCTTTCTGTGGTTCTTGACCAGGTCAACATTTGGTGGAAATCATATATACTTGATCATATATATTTAAGCATGACTAAAATGTAGACATTACACATTTTGAAGACTGAGTTGGCAACACCTCTGTTGTCTTAGATGACGGCGGATTCCACCACTGACCTCCAGTGTCCTCTCTTTAAAACATATTATACACTTTGAATATAATTGCAAAATGATTTTAGCTCATTGAAATCAACATAATAATATTATTAGCTTATTAGGCAACATAACATAAAATTTTTTTTTATAAAAATTAATTGTATTATTATTTTTTTAATATTTTTTTTTTTTTTTAATAATAATAAAATACTCCACTAACTTTAATAAGGTGTTCTTTCAAGAGTTTAATATTTTTAATTAGGCTTTTTTACTTGCATTATGATTTAAGGACAGTTGTATCACACTGACGTTTTTGACTTTATGTCCCTTTTAAAATATAATATTCATCATGGAAGAGGTGCATAAATTAATAGAACCAGATAAATATACATACATATATATATATACATATACATGACAATGACATTTTCATTATTAATGTAGCCCATTATTGATCATATTTATTGTGAATATAATTATAACATATTGAATTGGGAGCCAACGTGGAATTGCACTTCATTATACAACCTACTGCGCTTTTTAAATATTCAAAACCAGAGCTCCAGGTAGTGGAGGAAATAAAAAAAAAAGATAATGCAGAAGCAAACTAGCTGCTGTCAGAAACAGCTTCATTTAGACAAAATAAGTAATGAAGTCAGGTGAAAGTCCTCCAGAGAAAACCAAGCTTTACTGTAATTGCAGTTTTATGAAGTTGAAAAAAAAAAAATGTGGTAGTTATGATGTTCTGCTATCAAATTACCCTTCTCTTGGACTGCACTTAAAAATATCTGTCTTGTCTTTTAACCAATTCATATGAAATGCTATATGTAAGCACACAATATTCCATGCAGTTCTCAGACTTTTGAATCAGGAAAAAAAAAGTCTGTTGGCAGAACTTTGGACGGCTAACCACAAAATACATAGAAACGGGGTCAAATTAGCAAATTAATACCATATGTATGACAAGATGATTTATTTTGTTCATTAACTCGTCCCTGGATGGATTTGTGAACATTCTACTCGATTACAGTTTATTTTACTGTTTGTTAGCATGTTACCTGTATCTTTTTCTATCATGTCAAACATTTGAAAAAAGTTATCTAATAACTCAATTTTTATGGCTTAGCTACTGTGGAGTCATTAGTTATTTCTCAATCTATATCATTAAACTGTTGTAATGCTACTATTTTTCTGGTATTTTGTATGTTACTGTTTGCTTAAAGAATAGTTCACACAAAATATCATTTTATGTGTGTATATAAAATAAAAGCATATATATTTATTAGATTTTAGCATGAGCAATCTCATCATCCATTACGTGTAGTAAATATATATATATAATAAAAAAATAGTACAGGAATAGGGTTCTTAAGGACTTCTTAAAAATGCTGAGAGTTCTCTCGGCAGGGTTAATTTGACTTATCCTGCGGATGTGAAGTAGCTTAGTAGTTTACAAACCAATCGTGGTCATTTTCCTGTGGACTCTTATGAACTTATAATTGTGAGGATCTATTACAGGTGTAGTGGGGTTAAAGTAAGATATATAAATTATTGATGTCATTAATTACTTAAGAATTTTTTAATTATCCCTGGAGGAATACTGCATTTCTGTTTTGAGTTTACATACAAGAAAACATTCCTGTTTCCCATGTTTCCTGTAAAGGAACAGTTTCTAATTCTGTCATCATGGAAATGAGAGACCAGCACAGTCTAAAAGAATATAAAAAGTCATACAGGTCTGAAATGACATGAGGGTGAGTGAATGAGAGAATTGTTCATTTTTGGTTGAACTCTCCTTTTAATGGCATTGATTGTGCACTGAGCTCACATTTCCCCTCCACTGAGTCTGGCATTGGCTGACTAATATGTTTTATTTGGACTATTGGCACGGCAGCATTATCAAGAGATTGAGAAGCGCTTGCCGTTGTGCTAAATGGCAGTGCCAGCATGGCTGAATGTTCACCAGATGTGCCCAGACAAGGATAATCTGCAGGCCAATTGGAAAACATTGCCTAAAATGTGTCCATTCCATTCAGACGTGACTGGAAGTCGTCTCTTGAAAGATTTAAGACAGACTCACGGTACAGAAGGAGATCTGAATGAATGACAAAGAACAGACAACAGAAGTTTTTCATCGTCATGAGGAAGGGATGTCTTCCATCTGCACACTCGCAACAACTGAAAACTGAACCATCCTCCAAATGGGGCCGTTAACTCATCTGGTTTGAGAAGGGACAGAGTTTGAAACACTGACTAGCCAAAGGCCTATAAATGTGTCCAAGCTGAAAAACAGGATGTGTATAGGCTTCACTGAATGTTTTCCATAAATCTACCATACAATTTCCTTGAACTCATGATGAAAAGCACTGGTGGGATCCAGTCATCGTATAGTTGTCAGTAGAGTTTTTGTCAAAACAGTAACAGATGTATAAAGGAATAGTTTACCTAAAAATTCTGCCATCTTTGGCATCAAAAACATTTAAAGGTGCAGTTTGTAGTATTGACAACTAATGGTTTAAATGGGTACTGCAGTCCAAATTCAAAATACTGGTGAGTGTTGTTTCTCCCGCCTCCTCCTCCTCAGACTCGACGCTCATGTGGGTTGCCAGATTGAGGACACGCAACAGGAACAAGTACAATTGACAATGGAAGGCGAGCCTTAGGGGCTGTTCATACCGAACACGTTTTTCCATTCCATTGCACTACTTTTCCATTGTTTTTCTATGTCAACATGTGATAGATGGACGCGTATGAACGTTGCGTCTCGTGTTTTTTTGCAGCGTCCCATGCATGAGCCCTGTAATTTTAAGACGTCATGTCAAGTTGAAAGGATTTCAATTTTTACATGCAGCGTCACTCATCATTGTCAGTTCCAAAACAGTGGACCAATCAGAAGACCCCAGAGGCGAGGCAAGTGCTGCAAGCTTTTGTTTACAGTATTAAAGGTCCCATATTGTCAAAACTGAAATTTCCTGGCTTTTTTCATGATAACTGAGGTCTAGGTGCTATGTAACTACCATATAAGTTTCAAAACAGTCAGTCCACAGTAAAATTCACACAGCCTGCTTAAAGTAGCTGTGATTTTTCACGAACCGTTGTGACTTCCATAAAAAATTGACGTCAGAACTACACAGTCACTGCTTTCAGTCACCACCCCCCGAGCACCGCCCACCGTCACACTCTCCTTTTGCCAAACCCCCAGACAACATTGCGGAAACATGTTATTTCTGTCCAGTCTGCTCGTTTTATCGCGTTTAACCAGAGCTGTCATCGGTTTTTTATCTGGCAGTGGCAGCAGATATGCGATCAAATTTCAATTTGAGGTTGTATTACGTCAATTCTGGCACCCAACATCACAACAAGATGATATTTTAAGCTCCTTATGTAGCCGAATCTGCGCTGGTTTGAATGAGCCGCCTCCAGTTTCCCCTTTGTTTTGCTGCCTCCAGCTAGCACTGTGACGTCGCTGACCCTAGTTACCTGTGGTTGGCCTGGCCGTGCGTCACTCAGAAAACAACAGGCCAATCAGAAGAGAGGATTAATGAATATTATGAATATCATGAATATTAATTAGACGGGCCAAAATCGACCTGTTCTCAGCAGAGCTCCTGAAGAAGGAGCTGTAAAAATATATTGAGATGGTTTTTGGTACTTATACCGCAAATATATATTCTTAAGGACATCAAAACCTAAAATAAAACTCCAGAAAGGTGTAAAATATGGGACCTTTAATGGGCTGCCTCCAGTTTCCCCTTTGTTTTGCTGCTTCCAGCTAGCGCTGTGACGTCGGCTGACCCTAGTTACCTGTGGTTGGCCTGGCCGTGCGTCACTCGGAACACAACAGGCCAATCAGAAGAGAGGCTCATGAATATTAATTAGACAGGCCAAAATCGACCTGTTCTCAGCAGAGCTCCTGAGAGAGGAGCTGTAAAAATATATTGAGATGGTTTTTGGTACTTATACCGCAAATATATATTCTTAAGGACATCAAAACCAAAAATAAAACTCCAGAAAAGTGTACAATATGGGACCTTTAAGTTGGCATGGCAACTGCTTTATTTGACTGCAACTTGGCTGAGCAGGCACTTATAGTGTCTGGATACCTTGAATTCTATAATTACATTTCTTCAAGCGATTATCGCAACCTGTCTCTTGGAAAAGAGCCTGGAGAAAAATATTTCCCTTAGTGTGTCACATCTCAAGAGACCCTCGAGACCCTCACGTTCTGCACTGCGCTTTTGTTAAAATCATCCCTGAGTGTTTAGACACAAAGAAGCATTCTGTGTGAATGACCCCTTACACTGTAAGTTGATGAATTGATTTGGCTGTTTTAATATGCCTCTGGTCACAGAGCTTTTTAGATGAATGCCAAGTCTTTTTAGAATCTGCGATCTCTCACCCAATTCGCTTGCTTGCTTCCATGGCTGCAATACGAAGTGTTGCCAACTGGCAACTGGCAACCCAGGGTGTCAAGAAACTATTAGGTAAATTGGCAGTGGGTGGAATCACACAAACTAAAGCTAAAACAGGCATTCCGACACGGAACACATGTTTCAAAGTAGAATAACTGCTTGTGGCCTACTGCTATAAGTATGGTCCAGTTTGATGCTGAGAACTTCAGAAAAGAGTGGTGGTTATTTTGGGAAATATGAATACAGTGAATACTGAATATAGTGTAAGTCAATGGTCACCAAAACTGTCAAGTTACCAACATTCTTGAAAATATCTTTATAATGTTCCACATAGACATGTGCCGGTATTCGGTAATGCGATATATCACGTAATGAATATGCACGATATTGTTATCGTGGGCACTTCTAAATACCGTGAATAATTATATATTACAAATTATTCAGAATTTTTAATGCATTTTAAGAATACTTTTCCCATCAACTGGTCAAAATGCACAACACCTATGTATGCTGCGTGAAAGACGCGTGCGCACTCTGATGTAAACAAGCGCGGACGTGAAGCACATGGCGGAACATGTGAGAGACGCTCTGGATGAAAGCGCACTTTCACTCTCTGACAGCAGATGGCGCTAAACTGCAGAAATAATAATAATAATAATAATAATAATAATTAATTTAAATGCAGCCGTTACCCCGGAAATCCTGTAAACAAAGCAGCTGCACTACTTTCTGTTTCTGAATCATGTTTAAATGATTTAAACAGCCATTCAGATTGTGTATTTGCTATGATGTTCATCACAGCGCCAAATACTTAAATATTTAGACTTAATAAACAAACTTTAACAGCCAATTAAAAAATATTGGTGTAGTAAAATTTGCTAATTCACAAGATCAATACATCCTTTATTAAACCGCTTTGTAGAATTTAACGCATCCTTACGGAAGTGTCGAAATGCTGAATCAATTAATTTGCTTCCAACAGTGCTTAATGGGAGCAGCGTCATACACATAGACGGCAGAGTGTTACGTTATTTAAAGGGGAAGTTCACGCATCAATGAGTAACAAAGGAACAAGTAGCTGCATTCTGTTTACTTTTATGCCACTGATCAGTCTTTTATATGTAGTTTGAGGTAACAAAGGGTTTTATATTTGACTGAAATAATGCAATAACTGACAAATCAACTGAACAAAAAACAGATAAATGCAAAAAGTAGCCACTGATAATATCTAAACATGTATCTAAATCCAAATGGAATAAAATAAATTTATGTGTGATGACAATTTCTCGTTACTATGACAACCAATTTAAATGTGACAAGAAACTGATGTCTGAAAAGAAATTATAATGACCTATATGCAAATATAATTTGGAAATGTGTCAAGGTTGTTATTTAAGATTTGAGTGTTTACATAATCAGTTTTAAGTATATTTTTTCAGTACTCTTTCCACCACTGGTCATTTGAGACCGAAAAAAAAATGTTTTGGATTTTTTTAAATAACTACATCATCGGAATGGTATGAAACTCAGTGACTTTTAAGGCAGTGGCCACTGTGTGACCACAAAAAAAAAAAATTTGTACTTGATTCGAAAAAGCTAAATGATCATAAAAAAATAGTCACACTTTTGTTGTTCACGGTCAAAAATGACCGCTATTGGAAATGAATGGGAAATACGCAAAAAATACAGATAATTTTTTGTGTGTACAGTCTACAAATCACACACACTGATGCTACAGTGTGGGGAACACTGTAGCATCAGTGTGTGTGATTTGTAGACTGGTAGTATAGTGTTACTGCTGACCCAACTGCCCTGAAGCAACACTGCATTGGATTGATGGATGCTCATTATTTTCTAATTTTCAAAACACTACAACAAACACTTTTATTTTGGAGCCAAAACATTAAAACGCTACCAACAATACTGTTAAGCTGAAGCCAAAACACTAAAACACTACAAAAAAACACTGATAAGTTTGAGCCAAAACATTAAACCGCCACTAAAACACCACCAAAAACACTTTTATTTTGGAGCCAAAACATTAAAACCTTACCAACAATACTGTTAAGCTGAAGCCAAAACACTAAAACACTACAAAAAAACACTGATAAGTTTGAGCCAAAACATTAAACCGCCACTAAAACACCACCAAAACACCTTTTATTTTGGAGCCAAAACATTAAAACGCTACCAACAATACTGTTAAGCTGTAGCCAAAACACTAAAACACTACAAAAAACACTGGTAGGTTTGAGCCAAAACACTAAACCGCCACTAAAACACTAAATCACCACTAAAAACACTGTTAGTTTTGGAGCCAAAACTCTAAAGCACCACCAACAAGACTGTTAGGTTGAAATTCTGGAAAAAAAAAAAAAAAAAAAAAACACTGGTAGGTTTGAGAAAAGTATTCTATCCCAAACAATAAAACACCTCCAAGATTGTTAGATTGAAGCTAAAACACAGCTAGATCTAAAACACTATTAGTTTGGTGCCAAAACACCACCACCAGACTGCAAGGTTGAAGCCAAAACACTAAAACACCACCAAAATCATGATTAGGTTGAAAGCAAAACAATGGATCTGTTCACAATTGGGGTAAAATGTCCCTCTAGCTTTTAATCAAAACAAATTTATTTTACCATGTTCTTTTGCACAAATTATGTTTCACCATCAATATTGTATCATAATAATTTCTAAAAGTGGTCTTTTAGGCCCTTTGTACCCTATTACACGATGTGTAACAAATATTAAGTCATGCGATGGCGCCGCAGACGGCAGCCTCAGTGTTTGGCTCTCCAGTGTTTGTACTGTTTTTGTTAGTTTTTCCTGTTTTTTGTTTCTCAAACACGATCAGTTTTACCAGGGATGAGCTGCTGAACTTCGGCAGAACACACCACACAATCTTCTACCGGATTTCGTTTATTCGGACGTTTATATTTATGCATGTGTATTTTATTCACATCTCATTTTTATTATCTGTGTGTTGTTGTTGTCTCCGTGTACTGGAAGCTTGTGACACTATAACAAATTCCTTGTGTGTGCAAACATACTTGGCAATAAAGCTCTTTCTGATTCTGATTCTGATTCTGATATGTGAGGAACGCTCACCAGAATGGCAGTTTAAGTCATTTACACAGAACATTTAGATTCATTGCACAGAGGTGCACATTCAGACAGATAAACATCGTATCCTGCAGTATGGTCAGCTATAATTGGAAGCTTGTGTGTAAATCTGGCAGGTGATATGTGCATAAATCAGCATCATTTTACAGCATGCTGCAACATTGAACAGCTAAGGAACTGAGTGAACATCACTGGGCAGTTGTAGGTTGAGGGACCTCACCAAAATATTTATATCCTTCTGTCAGGAATGCCATTTTAGAAATTATGCTGCTAAATGTCCAATGAAATCATGAATTAAGTGGAACATTTTTAAAAAGAATTCTTGAGTGCTGCCAGTTTGTGTGTTCGGAATACAAAGTGATAGTCAGACGTTAAAGCACGTTAATTACTGACATTCATTCAAAGCTATACCAGTGCATGAGGCATATATGCCAAGCACAAATAGATGTACTGTAGACTATTCATGCAGAGGACATTGAAAACTGAGCAAAATGGCTAAGTGTAACAAGTGCATTTATCAAATCAACCTGTTTAATCACTCCACATTATTCTTAAACTAATATCTTAAATGTAACGTTAATTACTAGCAGAGACAATAGATGTGCATATAAATTATACAAGTGAGAGGAATCAGATAAGATAACCTGTGATAATTAAAATGGTTCATTATCTAAGTGGCTAATGCCTGAAGGTTATCAGTGTAAAATCTCTGGAATGAGATGAGTGATATTCCCTGGTAATGTGTGCAAAGCAAATAATTTTTGCATTTGATATATTCAATTAATATTTCAGGTTATCAGTTAAAACCAAGTGTTAATCTGTACTAATTTATGTATTCAAGTCAAATAAAGGACACTTAAAACACTTCTAGGTTGGAGCCAAATCACTAAAATGCTACTGCAAATGTTTTTAGGTTGGAGCAAAATCATTAAAACACTTAAAAAGGAAAAGAAAAAACTGTTAGGTTGGAGCCAAAACACTAAATCATTACTAAAAACAATCTTAGGTTGGAACCAAATCACCAAGGCAAAAAAAAAAAAACATTCAGGTTGGAGCCAAAACAGTTAAGCATGATTAAAAATACTAAAACACTGCAAGGCTAGAACCAAAACACTAAACTAAAACAAAAAATACTCAGGTTGGAGCCAAATCACTAAAGGTCAGAGTAATACTTCCGTTTCGCACGTATTTTATATGTGCACATGCGCATTGACTTGGTTTTGCACTAATCAGTTGTACAATGTGGAAGCACTGGCCCGGGATATTGTTTCACAGTAGACACAAAAATTAAAGAGACAGAAAAACAAAATAGCGAGACTGAAACAACAGCAGACGGCTGCATTGACAAGCAAAATGGACTATACTTTGAAAAGCTATGTGTAAAAACTAAGTATACTAGGGCTGTAAAACAACACAAAAGCAATTAGGTTGAAAACAAAAACACTAAAACAGCACAATAAACACTGTTAAGTTAAAACACCCTTTGCTCCACCCAAACTTCCTTTTGCAAGAGGAAATACATCAACACAGGAAAGAAAACTGAACTCGTTAAGCAATTTCATGGGGTCTTCAATGTCAAAGACATGAATGTGCTGTACATTTAATTTTATAACTCCTAACTTTATAAGAGCTAACCTTTATGTGAGCTACCTGATTATCAAATGACAAACACAGTGACAACCTTCAAAGTGAGGGAATAGCATTTCCTTTGCTATTACTCTGTTCTTTAAATCCGCTTCACCAGCTCTCATGGTTCCCATCCTCCTGCACTCAAAGGGCTCATTTGCACATCTTTGGAGGCTCTGGGGTGCCATGGAAGTCATTCACCCAAGGAACTGAGCCTTCTTTTTCGGCCCGTTTCAGATAGCTGTGGGTGTCTGTACTAATGGCCTTCAATCTTGCAGAGTTCTGCCCGCCCTCCCAAAACTCTCTCCTCCTGGCCTGAGGAAGAAAAGGCACTGCCACTGCCAGTGGAGTCGTGCAGCGAGTGATCAGAGGGCTAACTAGAGCACAGAAGCCATGCGACGCTGTCCCCACTGGTGGACAAATTACAGCCATCATCAATGCTCGTAACTGTAACGTTCTGACCCAGATAGAACACCATTTTTAGCCACTTCGCAATACCTGGATGAGATTTTACAAACAGTGATATGTATGGCAGTCAGTGATGAGGATATCTATTTGGATGGCTGCCATGGTGTGGTGTAACCTAGTTTCTAACGTTCTGGGCTAACAACCAAAAGGTTGCAGGTTCAAATCCAACAAGGGGCAATCTATGAGCGATCACAATGCCACTTAACCCCAGGTTTCTCCAAAGGGACTGTTCCTTCGATGTATGTGAATTGCATGGATGAAAGAGTCTGTTAAATGGAAAGCTCTAATCAGCTTTCACTGTTTTCCTGCATGCAAAACATTGAGAGGAATCTGTATTTCCACAGTCTGAGACATGACCTATTTGTTTTACTGCTTTATTTGTTAAACTGTAAAGCTGCTTTGACACAATCAGTATTGTATAAAGCACTGTATAAATAAAGGTGACTTGACTTGTTTTTTCCGCATGTTTTTTCATATACAGTGGGTACGGAAAGTATTCAGACCCCCTTAAATTTTTCACTCTTTGTTATATTGCAGCCATTTGCTAAAATCATTATGGCTCATATCCAATGTAAGACATTAGCCCTTCTGTATTTATTTACGCTATTAAAAGGGCAAGATGGGGTGCTCGAGCTAAAGTGCCCTTACGGTCCGACCGAGGGGGACACATTATTCATTTATTCTACTAACCCTAACCTAACAGTCTACACATGCTCTAATTAGAGTTAGTTGACATGTAGTTGCAAAGTTACTTACAGCTAGTAGAATGTCTAAAGTGGACTATCAAAATAAACTGTAACCAAAGACTTAAAATAATTATTGCACAAACTCACCACTTGCAAAAGTCTTGTGTGTATATGTGAGTGTGCAAGTTTAATAGGGACAACATGAAGAAAGAGAGGCCAGGAAGGCCAGGTTGTAAACTTGTCATCTTTAAATCAAGCAGAGTGCTTCACTGGCTCTTGTTCCAAAACCCGAGAGTTATGTCGCATATGGACAAAAAAAATTTTTTGGTTCAGAATGAATCACTTACAAACCGCATTCTGCTGGGTATGACCCACATTAGTGTGTTTCCAGTGGGCCTAGTTCAATGTCCTGTTGACAGCAGGCAACACGAAGAGAGCTACTTGTGCATGCTAACGCAAGAGAGAACGACAGAGGGAAGGAGGCAGAGAGAGACAGAGAGGGAATGGAAGCAATTACCAGTGTGTGAGCATCTGAGGTGCATCCAGAGGCTGCAAATATCAATCTGCATGATCCGCACACAAATGAATAGAATATGATAAGAGTGCCCCCTTGTGGCTATGTAAGTGAAATGGTTGTTGTTGAGGTCAGAGTTTGGATGGCCTATTTAACCTCTGCTGCCGTACATCATTAGGGGGCAAAAAGTATTTCTTTATAGATGGCCTTTCAAAAGTAACTGTGTATTCTGGCATGTGTATGTGTGTATATATATATATATATATATATATATACTGTATACTTAAGTGTATATATAAGTGCACTTTTTAATATTGTTAAATTAAAAGTTTTACTTTAAAGGGGTCATATGATGCGATTTCATTTTTTCCTTTCTCTTTAGAGTGTTACAAGCTCTTGGTGCATAAAGAAGATCTGTAAAGTTGCAAAGACTAAAGTTTCAAATCCTCTTTTAATAATCTTTTTCCAAGAAGTACCCTTATTTTGATATGTTGACTAGCATTCTGTACTAAAGCAAACTGAAACGTACTGGATTATAATTTTAATAGATCAGTTATTTGATATTACATTAAAAGTTAAGACATTTTACTAAATTGCAACGTCATCATTACAAACGTCTGATTACAATTATATTTAAATGCCATGACATACAGGTTTTAATAGATATGACATAAGTCCTACTTATGTCGGTCAAAAAGCACTTCAAAGGTCAGTGAATTTTGTTTAATATACATTTAAACTATAATATATTTAAACTATAATTTCATTTCATTGCAATTAACATGCTAATTATATGTCCAAAACATTAAATTTCTCACTTAAATATATTATTTTAAAGTAAATTATTTTTGTAAAGTATGCTATATTGTACTCCTTTTTTTACAAGGAATACCCACAAACCTTTGCTTGGGAATAGACTTATGAGGGAATGTAAATAATTGTCATTTAGCATTAATGGATGTTTTATAGTTCTATTTAGTGGTTTTGTTTATTTTTTATTGTAGATGTCATCGTTATAGTGATTAGTGTTCCATTTGGTGTGAAAGTCTACATTTTTTGTTCATTTTTCAGTTTGCATTAATAACTATCAACACCAATTTTTATGTTTACCCACATATTTGGGTTTATAATTGGGCTTAAAGTGAGAAACATTTTGGAAATATTTTCCTAAAATAAACTGAACGGTCTTGAACCAGACTGTTTTGTTTATTATTATTATTATTATTATTTTTATTGTTGTTGTTTTTAACAGTGAATCAATGAAATGTGACTTTATGATTAGAGAAGGTTCAAAGTTTCTTTTTAAAATCACACTTCATTTGAACAGATTGTGCTCTGTTGCTTTGTATCAGTAAGTCTATGTACATCCCTCGAAGACAAGTATGTTCTTTCCTTGAATTACAAAATTACAAATGTTGCCCCTATACCGCTATCATTGGCAAACTCAGCAAATATTATTATTGTTGTTGTTGTTTTTAACAGTGAATCAATGAAATGTGACTTTATGATTAGAGAAGGTTCAAAGTTTATTTTTAAAATCACACTTCATTTGAACAGATTGTGCTCTGTTGCTTTGTATCAGTAAGTCTATGTACATCCCTCGAAGACAAGTATGTTCTTTCCTTAAATTACAAAATTACAAATGTTGCCCCTATACCGCTATCATTGGCAAACTCAGCAAACTGCCCGTCTCTGCCTCTAACTAGTTCTCAAACTTTACATAGTGCCTACAGTAACAGCACAGATAGCACTGTTATTACCATTAAAACTAAGCTCAGCACTTTCCAATAGGTTTAATATACATATGGGACCTCACAGAAACGGAGAACATCACTAAGATTGATAATGTGCTTTGAGGACACTATTAGTACTGGGAAAACTAGAGAAAAAATAAATAAAAATCTTAATCTTTTGAGTAAGAAATTGGAACATGATCATCTGAATTTACACAAGACTGTGTAATTCATACAGTTGTCTGTTGTCACTCTTACAGTTGGCTGTTGTCAGGAAAAAAAAAAAAAAAAGAGACCAAATACCAAGACATTCTCAGACTGCATTTCAAAGCTACATTCATTTGATCAAAAATACAAATTTATTCATATGATGGCAAAGCCAGTCTTCAGAGTCTTCAATGAACCTTCAGAAATCATTCTTATATACTGATTTGATGCTCAAGAAACATTTATTCTTATTATAAATGTTTGTGGAAACCATGATACACTACCCATAACGTTACGCTGCCGGAAGGAACACGGAGCAGTGGATAATAGAAAGAGTCTTTATTAATCCAACACAGGGGGTAAATCCAACATAGGGATCAGGAGGTAGACACACGTACATCACTGGTAGACCCGACAAACACTAACTGCACAGACTAGGACTTATAAACACAGGGCAATCAGGGGAACACAGGTGACAACAATGGAACATAATCAAACTAAACGAGGACAGGAACATGACCAAATAAGGAGACACAGGAAGGACTACGGGGGCAAGACAGGACAAAATTCTGACATATCGCCCCCTCCCGGAAGGTGCGTCCTCACACTGTAACAACAACAGAGGGAGGGATGGGTGGGAACTTGGGAGGAGGCCGGATATCCAGGAGGGGCCAGGGAAGAGATGGAGGGAGGAGCCAGGGAGGAGACAGGATGGGCTTGGAGCAGGAGGAGCCCAGCTGGACCCAGGCCACAGCCATAATGTCGACCCACGGTGGAGCCGACGGAGG
>NW_015627919.1:277858-280167 GCF_001515625.1 Sinocyclocheilus rhinocerous
GCCAGACGACAGCGGTGGAGGAGGCTGGAGCGGGTGGGAGGACATTTGTGAGCCTCCGGGCATTCAGGGCTAAACTCTGGATCGAGAGCCCCCTCTAGCCTGAATACGGGAACAGGATGGCGCTCTGGAGGAGCGGACACTTGAGGGAGCTTTCTAGGAGCAGGCACTGGAGGGTGCTCTGAACTGGATCCGGGGACTGGAGCCCTCTCCTCTTCGTTTTGGCACTTTCGCCCCGCCATACTCCGCTCACCCTCAGCCACGGTGCAGGGGGCGGAGCTCCTCGCCACGCTCACACCGTCAATGGCTTTCTCCCTCGTGGCGGGCATTGTCGCCGGCTCTCGCACCTATCCGTTTCTCGCCAGAGTCCACTCCTCGAAGGCAACGAAATCCTCTCGAGGACCATCGTCGGACGACGGGCGCTCTGCTCGCGGTGTTCAAGCTTGCGTCATAGAATGAGCAGAGCACTTCATCCGGGTAGCTGGTGGTGCTAGCTAACAGCCGGAACAGTCTTGTATGGTCCTCGAGAGAGCGCTCCCCCTGCTCCAGTAGGAGGAATAATTCCGGGCGAAGGAAGGGATCCATAGACACAACGGGAAACATTACAGAAACAAAAAGACTGAGGAAAAAACTAGAAAACAAATGGAGGGGAGAACACGGAGGTAACTGTATTCGGTCGGGTCTTCTGTCACGTTACGCTGCCAGAAGGAACACGGAGCTGTGGATATTTCTCAATAGTCAGTTGAAACAACCTACAAATGTGTCCTGTCGTTTGCCCTTGTTGAAGAACGTCTACACTTGCCTGTGCAGCATCTGAAAGACTAAAACACTAGTACAACAACACTAAAAGTATCATTGCCATATATTTTATATATATTTTATTATACTACCACGTAAATCCCATGGAACATGAATATTGTTATTCTCTAGGCCTATATCTTAACCATGTTATTCATACCATCACTGTACCATAATAGGCTACTGTCATTGTAAATGATTTTTGAAGGTAATTCCACATCATGGAGAAAAGGGAAAAAACACAGACAATCTTGAGTTTTCCATAATGATGGCTGGAAGCTATAATAGTGTATAAGTATGTATGTTGCTTCTCTTCAGCTCCTTTTTTTAAACTGTGGTAAGAAAGACAATCTTTTCTATGTCAAACTTTAAGTATCTGGGCTTCCACCAATCTTTAGTTACAAGCTAATATATTCCACTGACCTTACCAAAGGTCTTGTTATAATATGATTTAATATGAGAGAATATGCTAAACTTAAGAACTAATGGAACAGAAGATGAAATATATAGCCAGAATAGATTTACAATTCATACAGCTCCAGTTAAATGTTTAATGAATTATACCAGCCTGGTCTCATGTTTATACGTAGGTATTAATACGTAACATTTACAAGCACAAAACGTACATTTTTGTACGTTTTTATTCATGCTAAAACGTACAATTTAGACGTATTTCAACGTTTAAAACGTACAAATCGCTACGTATTTTTAGCTAAAAAACGTACAAATATTTACGTATCTTTTATATTGTGACGTTTTGCACTTTCCCAGGAGAAACAGACAGGAGTCGAGAATCCGGTTTGCAAGCACCCAACGGGCTGTAATTTATTTCCTGAACGTTACAACCTGAAACGCGGGTATCAGGAGGTGTCTTAACTTCCCAAAAACAACAAAACGCCAGAAAGACTTGCCTAACTTGCTTTTCGCCCCGCTCACCGCTCACTCACCCCTCCTTTTTTTCTCTTCCTGCCTCCGCGCCTGCCCCTCCCTCCTCCCTCTTTCCCTCCCAGACACCTCCCCCCAACAGCAGGTGATGTCTCTAATCCCACTCCTACTTAAACCTAAACATTTCTGGACAGTATAAAAAGCATGACAGACAGATAAATGCAATTACAATCATTTATTTATTGCAAAAATGTCAAAAGCAGCACCAAATGTAATCCAAATGATGTGTTGCACCCGCAGTCCTCTCTGGCGGAATACAGTAGGTTTGTGTGATCCAGAGCAGAATGAATGTTGTTAATCGCTGAAAATATTATCCAGATAATTTTCCCGATCCACTCCGTGAACTCCTGAAGGCGCGCTCGCATCATTCAAACACACCTCACCAGAAACACGGCATGTCGCAATCTGTGACGAAGGCAGGCGATAGCCAATGAGCGTTCGATTATCCTGCCGTAAAACCTGTCGTTTGAAGCGGCAACATTTGAATTTGTAAAGAGCGCTTCAGTCAGCGCGGGCTTTGCTGCTCACGGTCACTGGACTCTGCTGCTCGGGATGGAGAAGAAGATCGC
>NW_015627919.1:280412-289614 GCF_001515625.1 Sinocyclocheilus rhinocerous
TTGTACGTTTAGATGCTGAAAATACGTCAGTATTGTACGTTTTAGTGCCTGTAAAAACGTAAGTAAATGTACGTTTTATAGAACCACATGTTACGTAAAATACATACGAATTATCATGAGATCACGTTGGTTATACAGAATTTTGCTCAGGTTCATCTGAAATGTAGGTCTGTGCCCAGCCTTGGCTGAATGTAAAATTGAGACAGTGCCATTGTTACATTCATACTTCCCTTTTCATCCTTACTAGCTCCCGAACAGTTGTAATATATCTTCTGCATTTGGCTAGTCATCTAAGTAGATATGTTTCTAAATAGGCTGTCTAGACATGGTGTGGTGGAGAATGAAGACAAGAGAGGGACAATAAAATGTCCAGGTGAGGCTTTTATTTAATGGAACGCACACTCTGCCATTGGTACTGAGTGATCATCACTGTTACCAGACCTTACAGAGATGGTCTGGCATCACAATAAACACATTTAAATGTGTCAAGGTTTTTAATAACCAACAGCCTGGCACAGGCGTACAATGTGGCACAGTACAGAATAACATATTTTTTAGTAATACATGCCATTAAAAGCATAGTGAAGCGTAACAGCACCACTTAGGATTAATGAGAATTTTATTCACACTTATTTTATGAGCAGATCCAATTTAATATGAACATAATAAATAATTTTATAAAATATAGATCAAAGAGTGTTTTTTGATTTGATTCATGTGTGCTTTGGCCTTAGCTTCATAAGCAGTTTTTCAATGTTTCCTCTCTTCACTTTTCTAAATACACTTATGTAAAGATTTTTTTAATGGATTTTAGGATGTTCTTCTAAAGTTTAACATTTTGTATTTATCTTTTGGATATTGGTCTCCGTGCAAATTACAGATTTTAGCTGCTCAATGCTTTTTAAGAGTCAGCTTGGTCCTGCTTGAACTTCCCCAATAAAAATTAATGTCTGTGCTCATTAATTTGTGCTTATATATGAATAAATTCAAATGACATAACTTCCTTGTTCTAACTAAAAAGATAATAGCAGTAAAAATCCAATTTTTGGAGAATGTCATTCTCAATAGACTTAATCAAAGGCAGTTTCTGACTTATAATATAAACTCACAACTGAAAGTTAAAAAGTCAGAATTGTGTAACAAAGTTGTAAATGAGTTATAATAAAGTTAGAATTGTGAAATACAAGCTTGCAATTGTAAGAAAATAGTCTCTTTTTTTCCTCAGAGTTGGACTTCATAACTAAGAAAAGAAGTCAGAATTGCAAGAGAAAAGGTCAGAACTGCGAGAAAAAAAAAATCTCAATTGCGAGCCCCACAATTATGAGTTTATATCTCACAGTTCTGAGGGGGAAACTTGCAATTGTGAGAAAAAAGTCAGAATTGTAAGATAAAACTCACAATTATCTTTTTTTAGGTTTTTATTCAGTGGCAGAAATGGGCTTCCATAAAGATATTTTGAAGAATGTTGGTTACCAAACAGATGCTGGTACCCATTGACTTCTATAGTGTTTTTTTCTTCTTCTTTCTTTCCATACTATGGAAGTCAGTGGCTACCATCAACTGTTTGGTTACCAACATTCTTAACAATAACATCTATTGTGTTCAACAAAACAAAGAAACTCATACAGGTTATAGTAGTGAGTTTTGTTAGAATATAGTTGTCACTGCTGTAAACTCCCATATAAAAATAAGATTATGTAAAAAAATAGATTATTTTCGTGCAGCCTGTAGGCCTCTCCCCATTGTAGTCCCCTGGGCTTCAGTCCATGCTTTAATACTACCCTGAATGTCTAAATCAAATCTGATCAAGCAATATGCATTTGTGCCCTCATGTTTAATAGGATGAGTGGAATTGCTATTCATACCTCAAAATTGCTATTCATACTTCAAAACAGGAAATTATCTTCCCATCTGAAATGTTTAGCTTGTTTTAGCAGCATACCAAAATCTATTTCTCTCACACTGAGCGAAGCAAAGAGTTACCTATACAGAAATGAAATGGCCATACCCTTCAAGACGTTTTAAACCTCTTTTGCTGTTCCGTAAAAGGTTTTCTGTGCAGAATGGAAAACCCATTACAGGATTAACTGTTTTTTTTTAAATCACACTGACCACTCGTTCTTGAGTAGTAGATTAATTCAGCTTGGCTGCCACTGAGTGGCATAGCTGGTGGAGAGTAACTGACTTTTAACCGGGGTTATTTTCTCAGAGTGGGGCAGTGGATGAGAAAATATTCAAAATGAGAAAAATGAGAATAAACAAATATAATGAAATATGAGAACAAACAGTGTGTGTTAAACAGTGTGAACTAATTTATCTAAAATAAGTGCCTCCCATAAGCACATGGAATGGATCAAACTGATGGAAATTGACTTTTTTTCATCAGAAATGAACTTGAAATGATTATCTGTGTGAACTGTTTTTAGTAAAGCGCTCTGTCGTTGAAAAGCACGCCGCCTTTGTGCCTACTACCATCATGAAACATACAGAGTTATTAAACAACATTAGACTCCTTTGACTTTCATTGAATGAATTTTAGCGCTCCACAGAAGAAAGTAAGTTCTACAGATTTAAAATGCCATGACCTGACATGAGTAAATGATGACAGAATTTGTATTTTTATATCATGCAAAATCGTATTTTTAGATGATACTGTAATTTATGGTGTTCCTTGGTTCTTCCCGAAGGACTTGTTAGTTAAAAATACTTGAGATATTTTAAGATTTTCTACCCTAGAAACATTTTTAAGGAAGTTTTGTGTATCTCAGTGAAATCTTTCTTTTTGGTCATGCCTTGCAAATGCCCCTATTTGTGGTGTCTCTGAAGATACATTTCTATGACATGTCCTCCTTAGATGCCAAGCATCCCTTGACACATACCACACACCACAAACAAATTTGGGCCACTCATTTCTTGTAGGCTGTGGGACCAAACACTGGAAGCTGTACCACTGCCAACCAGCTGTGGAACTTCAACACAGATAATGGCATGCGTTGGCTGGGGAGAGCAGGGGAAAGTGGGCCACAGTCAACCCTGGGCTATGCAAATCCATCCTCTGTTTTATTGTGACATCTAATCTCACCAAGGTAAAATGTTTCTCTTGTTTGCTGTCTTCCTCCTATTACCGTCTCCTTCTGTCTTTATGACTGGTATACAGCCAGACAGCCAGCCAGACATTTGACAGTAGAGCACTTTTTACCAGATTTTGGTTTACCTGCCTTTTCCTTCACTTCCTTCACTTTTCAGATCAAATCATTGATGAACTCAGGGTGTTGATGACTATCAGCTAAATGAACCATAAATTGGATGATACAAGAGTTAGCTATGTTCTCGAATTTGCACTCAAAGAGTGCTGATATCATCAGACAGTATGAGATAAACCTCTGGTATTAGTCTATATCTGATAACGCATACTTACCTTCTAGGGAAAAAACAGTATGTGAAAAGACTAGTATGTTCAAATTCACATTATTCATAAAACAGTATGCAAAAAGTACTCTCGGATGACTACTACTTCTGGCGAGATTCTAAATTGTGCATCTGATGGATACTTTACTATCCCATAAGGCCGTGGGAGAGGATTTGCAAATGGCAGCGAAGTAACGCAGCTGATGCTGTATAGGTCACATGACAATGACAACATGGTGAATGTCTGGAGTACATTAATGGTCAGGATTTTTCAACAATTCCTTCTGCAGGTTGCACTGATATGCCAGTAGGTGGCGACAATTGACTATTATAAGTGGTTCGCTGATTCATTCATTTAACATATTCTTTCCAGAAACAAAACAAGTATGAGCAAGTCATTGAATCATTTACTCAACCGGTTCATTCAAATTAATTCAGAAAAGAAACATCACTTTTTTTTGTTGTTGTTGCTCAGGGATGTGCAGCAGTTTATTCTGCTTTAATTCTTGCAATTCTGTGTCCAAAGTGTAAGTTACTTTTTTTGTTTGTTTGTTTGTTTATTCATCTGTTGTGTTGTTGCTCTGAATATCAGCATGCATGATTACCTGCATTTTCATGTCTGCAGCCGAATCAGAGCCGAGCATTCAACATGGAACTGTAAATGTTGTGTTCTGAGGATTGCTTCTTTCATTTGCAAAAATAGTGTGTTTTGTCATTTTTATGGCTTTTCTAAATACAAAAATTAGCAAAATGTAGTATTAACATATAGGCCCCCCATAATTGGCAATAGTAGTAGCAGTAATATCTTTATTTGTCCCTTCACAGGGCAATTTATGCAGCATCAACATAATTCACAAACAAACAATTTAATATAAGACATCACGACACAGCTACGAAACCATATACAGTAAATGAATGTATACACTGCCTCGTCAAAAAAAACAAAAAAAAGTTGCCATCTAGATTCAAGTAAGCAAATACGTAAGATTTGAATATTGAATCATTATTGCAGTGTTTAATATGTTTCTGGCATGTTGTATGTTTGGCAACAATTAATTTAACCCTAACTGATGCAATGTGTAGCTTTTTATTTCTCAAACAACCATTTCAGAAAACTCATCCATGTCTATATTCCAGGATGACAATGCGAAGATTCACCAGGCTCAAATTGTGAAAGATTGACCCCCACAGGTCGTGACCTTAACCCCACTGAAAGTCTTTGGATTGTGCTGGAATAGACTTTACACTGCCTGACCAAAAAAAAAAAAAAAAAAAAACAGTTGCACACTAATATTCCATTGGACTGCCTTTGTATTTGAAAAAAAATTTTGCATTTTTTGTGGCATTGTTTCGAAAAAAAGGTCATGCAACATCACAGCATTTATTTCCATCAAGAGTTGCATTAATCTTTGGCCAAGATCTTGTATTGACAATGGGAGAGTCAAACCACTCTGTAAAGTCAACTCCAGCACACACTAAAGAATTTCAATGGGGTTAAGCTCAGGAAACTGTGGTGGCCAATTCATACATGAAAATGATTCTTCATGCTCACTGAACCACTATTTCACAATTTGAGCCTGGTGAACTTGTCATTGTCATTCTGGAATACGTACATGTGTACGTTTTCCAACATGGTTGTTTGAGAAGTAAAAATGCAAATGAAAAAGCTCAGAGTTTTCTGCCACAATACACCTATAGGACTGCGCTCCAGACTGACTCTTTAGTAGCAACAGACCAGTGCTTTACCATACCAAGCACATTTCAAAGAGTGAGGGAAGGAAGACAAAGTGCAGAGAATTAGAGCGAGCTCATTCCCAGTCCATTGAAAGGTATAAAGGGGTCTCTGATGTTGTTACTGTTGCTGGTGCAAACATACTGCTGAACACTTCCCTGAAGTTTAACTGGATTACATATAAGTAAAACATAACTTTAATAATGAATAACTAATACCAAGTTTTAATATGTGTTAATGTGAGGATTTTTATATGAGCTAAACACAACACAAAGCCATAGAGTATTTATGTACTAGCAAATATGCTTATGCAACATGTATAGCAATGAAATGTAGAATTGTGTCCTTATTTTCTCTGTAGACCTATAGGCTATATATTTATATTTTAAATGACTTTATGTTGTTAGTCTTGAAGTTGAGTCCTCAGGTTATGCTTCAATCATACACTGACCAACCACAGCATTAAAACCACTGATAGGTGAAGTGAATAACATTTATTTTATCGTTACAGTAGCACCTGGCAAGAGGTGGAGTATGTTAGGCAGCAAATGAGCAGCCAGCTATTAAATTTATCACGTTGGAAGGACAATTGGTGAACCATTGTAAGGGTCATGGGTGCCCAAGACTCATTGATGCAAACTGGTCAGAGTGTTCGTGATGACCCCATCCAACGCTAAAAGCACCAAAAATGGGGATGTGAATGTCAAAACTGGACCATGGAGAAATGGTAGAAGGTTGCCTGGTCTGATGAATGGCCAGTTGTGTGTGCATCATTTACCTTGGGAGGAGATGGCCGGTGGAGGATGTGTTATGATCTGGATAATGTGCTGTGGTGAAACCTTGTGTCCGGGCTTTCATGTAGATGTTACTTTAGGGCCTTTCGCACCGCGGGAACCTTTTCATAGTACCAGAACTAATTGTGGAACTACCCACTTTTTGGCGTTTTCGCACCGCCGAAACTGGGTGCGATTTTAGTACCGGACTGCCTTTTTCGAGAACCAAATTAGCTCCTACTCCGGAGCAGGGTCTAACCAGCACAACTGGTACTAATCGCGACGCAAGTAGACATTGATTGGCCAAACGCATATGAAAACTTTTATCTATAATATAATTGACTAAGTATTGGCATGACATGGAATGAAGGTCATTTGATCAGCCACAACATTAAAACCACTGGCAGGTGAAGTGAATAACATTGATTATATTATATTGTTTCAGTGGCACCTGTCAAAGAGTGCAATATATTAGGCAGCGAGTGAACAGTCAGTTCTTGAATTTCATGTGTTGAAAGCAGGAAAATATGGGCAAGAGAAAAGGGACTTTGACAAGGGTCAAATAGTGATGGTTAGACGACTGGGTCAGAACATCTCCAAAACAAGTCTTTTGGGGTATTTCTGGTATATGCAATAGTTAGTACCTAGCAAAAGTGGTGCAAAGAAAGACAACCAGAGAACCGGCATCAGGGTCATTGGCTTCCAAGGCTCATTGATACACGTAAAGAGTGAAGGCTCGCCCATCTAGTCTGATCACACAGAAGAACTGCTGTAGTTCAAACTGCTAAAAGACTTAATGCTGTCAAAACATACAGTGCATCACAGTAAGCTGTGAAGTGTGCTGCGTAGCCACAGACCAGTCAGAGTGCCCATAATGAACCCTGTCTACCGCCGAAAGCACCAACAATGGGCACGTCAGAACTGGAAACCTTGAGTCCTGGCATTCATATGGACGTTATTTTGACACGTACCACCTACCTAAAGATTGTTGCAGACCACGTCATGGCAGTGGTGTTCCCTGATGGCAGTGGCCTATTTCAGCAGGATAATGCACACTGCCACACTTCAAAAAATGTTCAGGAATGGTTTGAGGAACATAACAAAGAGTTCAAGGGGTTGCCTTGGCCTCCAAATTCCCCATATATTAAAATTACTTTAAAAATCACCTTATCAAAGAATTTCCAGAGTGACCCTAAATCTCTGCACAGCCATTGCATTCATATAAAACACACAAGATCGAGTTGACATAAGAATTAAGCATCAAGCAAGGCAAGCAATTGCACAGATTATAATGCATTAACATAATGTAATAATGTAATACCTTGTCATCATCCAAATACATTTGAAAATAGCACTTATATGTCTGAAACAATTGTGCCATTATCACATTTATTTACCCTGCAGAATGTCTATTAAAACTTTGTAAACTTCCTCCCATGTGGGCAGCACAGTTTGCATTTGTTCATTACTGTAGTATCAGGCTGTAATCTCCATTGCCATTGTTTTCCCATTATAAAGTAGCATGCAGCATTCATAATGAAAGGTGCTATTTCTCTCATATATAGCTGACTGTCTCTTGAATCTCATCTTGATTAACAGAATTGAAGCCATTCAAAGACAATTGAGAGTCACTTATTGTTGTCATTAGTGTGGTGCAGACCAGTCTTACAACAATAATGGAGTCAGATGCACCAGTATAATACTGTAGTGCACAAAAACAAAAGGACAGTACTAATGTAATGAGTGCTGAGCACACTAAAAGAAAATGAAACTGAATATGTGTGAGCGAAAGTGAAACATCAGAAGGAAATGAAAATGTAACTTCTAAAACTAGCTTGTTACAATATTGTTACTCATTATAAATAAATTAATAATCACAGTATATTTCAGCTAATTGGATATTTTTTAGTTACACATATTGTTAGTTTTCATCCCTTTTAACAACACCATGAATTGGTTCATCTGATACACAGCATCAGAGCTGCTACATATTCAGAATAATAATATCAATGTGTAAGTTAAACGTTTTTATTTGTCATGTTCATGTGTCATAGTATTTGCTGACAATGAAGCTGTGATATAAATGTGCTGTTGCTTCAACATTTAGCATCTGGCATCTCTGGGGTATCTATGATTCAGTAGCATTTACCGTATCCACTTTGTTCTTGAGTTAGACAGCCCACACAGGAGAACAACTAGCTGCTGCCATCCAGAGTCTCTCATTTCTCTCATTTCTCTCACAGCAATGGAACTGGAGGCTGTGGTTTGAATGTGACATAGCTAAACAACAGCACCATGGGATATGGTGGACAACATTCTTGTTGTTTGCATTGTACCTGTAAAGAAACATGTTAAAATCAGCTGTATGACTCATTTGTGCCTCACAAAATGGTTCTGTATGTGGGCCGTGCTGAACTCCCACGCATACTCCACGAAGGCGAGATCTCTGTGGGCTAGGGCGATGAACCGAGCGGCTATTTCCATTGCCGCGGGGAGAAACAAACAGGGAACAAAAAACTATTCAAAAAATGGAAAACAAACAAGGGGAGAAGGGGCGCCATTTATTATTTTGGGTCCGGTATTCTGTCACGGTGCTACTGTGTTGGAGCGCGGAGCAAGGAGCGAGGAGATGTGGAGTACATCAAAAGGGAGATTTTAATGAAATCAAGGGAACCAGGAAAACACACGTAGCTGAGGAGGTAGACATCAACAGACATTCACAATATCGGACGAAGAAAATGGAACCACATACTGCTTAAATAATAAGGGAGCTAATGGGACACACCTGAGATCAATAAACTCAACGGGAAACATCTGAAAACACATTAAATAATCAGGACAGGAACAGCAAGACCAAATAAGGGCACAGAAATACAACATGGAGCACGTGGGGAACAAAACACAACACAAGACAGAAACAGTCTGTCTGACATAAAGATAATGTGTACCAAAAATCTTTGTCATATCTTTATGTTGACATACTTTACTAGCCTTTTGTTTTGGAGCTTTGATGCAGTTATCATCTTCTCAAGGTGCAAACAGGAAATAAACTGCTCTGGTCATGTGACAGTTTGCACTAATCATGTGAAACTGCACATATTTCATTGAGACCCTTTATTTTTTCCATATTTGCAGGAAGTGCACTAAAACATCAGTCAGTAAGGTTTTTAGAGCTTTATAAATGAAAACCTTTTTTACAGTCACTATTGTGACAGGTGGGATTAAACGGGTTAAATAAGCTTTCCATGGATGTATGGTTTGTTAGGATAGGACAATATTTGGCTGAGAT
>NW_015627919.1:289800-336176 GCF_001515625.1 Sinocyclocheilus rhinocerous
TCTTTATGCACCAAGAGCTTGTAACACTCCAAAGAGAAAGGAAAAATTGAAATCGCATCATATGACCCCTTTAAAGTGTCATGGTGCTACTGTGTTGGAGCGCGGAGCAAGGAGCGAGGAGACGTGGAGTACATCAAAAGGGAGATTTTAATGAAATCAAGGGAACCAGGAAAACACACGTAGCTGAGGAGGTAGACATCAACAGACATTCACAATATCGGACGAAGAAAATGGAACCACATACTGCTTAAATAATAAGGGAGCTAATGGGACACACCTGAGATCAATAAACTCAACGGGAAACATCTGAAAACACATTAAATAATCAGGACAGGAACAGCAAGACCAAATAAGGGCACAGAAATACAACATGGAGCACGTGGGGAACAAAACACAACACAAGACAGAAACAGTCTGTCTGACATAAAGATAATGTGTACCAAAAATCTTTGTCATATCTTTATGTTGACATACTTTACTAGCCTTTTGTTTTGGAGCTTTGATGCAGTTATCATCTTCTCAAGGTGCAAACAGGAAATAAACTGCTCTGGTCATGTGACAGTTTGCACTAATCATGTGAAACTGCACATATTTCATTGAGACACTTTATTTTTTCCATATTTGCAGTAAGTGCACTAAAACATCAGTCAGTAAGGTTTTTATAGCTTTATAAATGAAAACCTTTTTTACAGTCACTATTGTGACCGGTGGGATTAAATTGGTTCAAATAGGTAGCGGAGCAGTGTATAGAATACAGCAATGGAACTGGAGGCTGTGGTTTGAATGTGACATAGCTAAACAACAGCACCATGGGATATGGTGGACAACATTCTTGTTGTTTGCATTGTACCTGTAAAGAAACATGTTAAAATCAGCTGTATGACTCATTTGTGCCTCACAAAATGGTTCTGTATGTGGGCCGCTTCCATTTTTGGTTTGTAGCATCCAGTAAGAGCCAGATCTTTATATCTCTGGCTGTTGTTTCACTAATTCTCGATGCATGTGACAAAACCCCATCCCTTATCCCATGCCTCACAACTTGTCAGTTTTTTAAATATTCATGCTATGAAAATGCATAAAAATAGCATGAAAAAATAAAAATAGCATTTCCACTTTTGAATGAATAATGATCATTAGAATATTTGTAGCACAAAAAAAAATATTTCATATACATTTCTAATCTGATGTAAACAGTGTTATATATATTAGTAAATTACATTAGAGAAATAAAATATCTCCTACAATCTCCAACAGACAAGCAGGTTTTTTTTGTTTGTGCCTGAACGATGGTGAGCTCGACTGGATGGCTGAAAATCAGCCATTAAGTGCATGGAAACACCTACAACTGTTTTAAAAGCATTGACGGATGTACATTCATGCTTGTATCCATTTACATTTTTATATTTCAGATAAAATGTCCCATATCCAAGCGGCACAGCCGACCAATTGACATGGCCCTTTCATTTCATGAGTTCTGTTAAAGTTTAAAAAGATTCATTTTCCTCTCTGTTTAAGAGTTCAAGGACTGGTGGAGTTGTAACTGTGTCACAAGTCTGTCAGGAGCATTACTGCTGTGGTTAATAGGAATGTTGGCACTATTTCAGGGTCCTATAAAAGAAGACAGATGAAGCACTACCACCGGCCCACATGTCATCTATTAAGAACCAGATTTGTTAAAACAAACCTGAGTGTGCCTCATAAAAGAATATATTACGCCACCTACAGAGTATTGTAAGCCACCTAATGTTTGGAATAAATCACAGATACTAAAGACCAATAACAGGTCTGGGATAATATAACTTCCAATTTGGTAGCGTTTGCAAAACGTTGAACTACTTAATCTTTAACAACCTGGAGGCAATCATGCTGATCTGTCTAACCGTAGTTCTTGATCTGAATGGGCCAAAGAAGAGGAAATATCCTTTTAATTAAACTATGAGTAAATTAAAAATGGCCCCAATGGGAGGAAGCCCCATAAGCATGACATGTTTTTTTTTTGTTTTTGTTTTTTCAGGCAGATCCTCCCACTGCCTCTAGTGATTTATACTTTCATCAGGCAACTGCTTATTGCTTTGCGCTCTAATGTGAAGAAAGTTTTGATGAGTACTGAGGTAACAATTTCATTCTTGGTTTAAAATAAAGTGACAACGTGTGAAAATCCTCATTATCAACTAATCAAATCCAGTTGCAATTTGTGCTGATAATAAAGTGTGATTATATCAGAGTCAGAAGTTAACCAAAAATACTTTTTAAAATATGGGGGCAAAAATGACCCTGCTGTGTCAGAAAATAAAAATGTTCCTGTGGTGACATTTCTGCACAATTATATTACATTGCTTCCTGCACATTTCACAACACTTTCAAAGTGAAATGTCCAGTGAGTGGACATTGAACTGAACGTAAAAGAAACACTCCCTACAACTCTTTTTGAAACATGAAATAGTATATAATAAATTTTGTTGCTTAGCTGCGATGATCTGGCCCATCCGGCACGAATATGGTTTCAATTTCCACTGTGAGAAAATAATAACAGTACTCGTAATACAAATGTGTCAGTCATTACCTTGATTGATTGAAGCAATTGAACTATATGGACAGCATTCTTTGTTTTTATATTATTATTTTATGATATTTATATTATTTAAAATGTCCTCATTAATATAAAAATTTTAAATTAAGCTCTTTAAAAAAATCTGACACTGTGGTAATGCTATTTTGAGTGCACACATTTAGTCTCCAGCAAATATTGTAGTCAGAAGAATAAAAGTATGATTTAATGGTTGTGGCATTTAATATTTTTGTGTTGTTTTGGAAACAGCAAATAAGTAATAGCGCGAAAGACTGAACAGAAATCAGATTTGCATTTTGTCCCAGTTCTCTCCAGCGGTCGAAGAGTTGTCGTAGAGTTATCGCAGCTGGAATCCGGCGGCTAAGAGACTGTAAGTGGAGCAGCACAGTCACGTTTGATTTTGTAATTATAGAGTGCGTCACAAAAGGGCTGTGGAATGAGTCACTGCGGAGTTCAGGTCTGATGAAGGATCCTCTCTTGTCTTTGGTGTGAAATGTAAAGTGTGTGAATGGTTTCCCTCGTGCTGGAGAGGGATGCGCAATTCATTAGCGTTTGCGCAGTCTTTTCATGCCTGCTTTTCCCCAGACGCGGCGCTGGCACTATTAGCCCTGGCTGAGCTGTGAATTCTGACTGCCAGGGCAGACTGACGGCTTGAAAACTCAAACCGGCTGATTTCTTTAATTATCATTTTCCAGACATCAAAATATTTATCTCTTTTTCTTGTCTCCCAAGACCCAAACAGTAGGAAGTTAATTATTAACACTCACACCTAATACCCTCTGTCAAAACAAGAATAAAATTCCCAATGAAATCTCTCTCTCTCTGCTCCCAAAAGTTCTATAAGGTTCATTTAGACCACCCATGTTTTACATAACTGGACTCACTTATAATATTCTTTGTTTGTTAGAATTACTGCATCATCCTAGCTGATGTCGACTCAGATCAACAACATTCACTTTTAAATATATTAGAAGTTTGATTAACTGAAACAAATATAGGGCATAAATCATAGAGAATAAAATTATTTTCATATGTGTCGTTATTGTCATGATTAACTCACTCTCATGTCATACCGAACCCTTAAGACAATGGCTGATCTTTGAAACACAAATTAAAATATTTTAATGAAACCTGAGAGGTTTCTGGCCCTCCATTAAAAGTCCAGGTAACCAAATCATAAAAATCCAAAAGGCGCCCAAGTATTCTGAAGAGACACAATCCTCATTGGTTCTCACACATTTGATTTCAGAGCCACTAGTGACAGTAACTTCTTTACATGTTTTTGTTGTTTTGTTTTGTTTTTTCGTTTTTTGTCTTGTTTCATTTGATTTTGTTTTGACTCAGCCATACGTTTAGGGTACAATTTGTTTCCCCAAACAATAGTAGACAGGAAGAGTGAAACGTGTTTGTTTCTGTTTGGTGACACATAAATTACACACTTCACCTTTACACAATTGATGAATTTATTTATTTTTTCTTATTGTTTTGTTTGTTTGTTTTTTGTTTTTGTTTTAATTGTTTTTGTGTTGTTTTTTGTTTTTTTTTTGTGTTTTTTTTTTTCACTTGTTTAAAAACAATCGTTATTTTTGCAGTTATGTTTACAGAAATTACACACTTCACCTTTAAGTACATCTAATACCAAACTGAGTAAAAAAAGAAATAGCTGAAACCGAAGCCTCATCCTTCTCTTTGCAGAAATTATTTGTGGGTATTTAATTATGTGCCGACTCATTAAAATGAAATACAATGCTTACATTGATTTTTTTTTTTACATGTCATTTAATTTGGCTGCAAACTGATAGTGAGAGGCTGTGCACGAAGGCAAAACCACATTGTAATTCCATTTTATCAGTCAAGTAAAACAGCTGAGATGCACTGCTGTTGAAATCAATTATTTAAGAGAGACAGGAGAAATGTTCCAGTGTCTCCCTTCAGTGAGAGTTCCTGGCTTACTGACTCACAGTTTTATTTGTGTCTGCAGTAAACTGATGTTTACTGGAATATAAATATGTAGGCTATTAATTTTCTGCATGAGAAGGCAATAATGTGTATTATCTTTCTGTATAATTAACTAAAATTATATATTGATGTGCATATCAATATGTTTGTCATCTTTTGCTGGAGATGATTAACCATATCATCCACAAACAGAATCATGCAGAAATATGTATAATCCAGTATGAACAGTCACAGTGCAGTCAGCTGTCAGCTTTGACAGTTATAAAGAAAGCTCACCATTTTCTGTAGATGGTTTCACTGCTTCTACTTGTGTTTCCAAGTACTTTAACTTGTTTTTTTGTTGTTGGCCCTGCAGCTTTTGTTTTATATTCATGGCCATGACCAATTGAGGTTTGTTTATCAGCAGTTTTCTAGTAATTTATTAAGGGACAGTGACAGATCCCTCCAACAAACCTTTAGTTTAGTTCATGATACTATTCGAATTAAATGAAGAAATGGAAAACGTAACTCTCTGTAAATACATGATTATATTAAATTGACTTAAAGTCTGACCTTGAAGTTATTAATGGAAAACAATAACATCAGATACTGTGGAGACTTCTTATATTTTCTACTATGATTTCAATGCTTGTGCGAAATGAGACATTTAATATGACTTTAATCTTTTTGCTGATTATTAAAATCTCAGCAAAACTGCTTGTAACCTTAAAATAAAGCTTCATATTAAAATAATAACTCATTCATCAAGAGGGTGAACACTGAGATGAATAAATCCTTGTTTTTAAGTCACAGCTTCATAGTTTGAGGTTTAGAACAATCTCTTCATCCAGAAATGTTTCTTCAAGGTTGTCTGAGAGCAGTCCAAGTTCTTTCTGCATGACTATACAGCAGTGAGACAAATGTGGCTTGTGTATTGATTCCAGAGCGTTTTTATCAAAGCTCTTTCAGTTTGTGAGAGAAAAAAACAATGCAACTTGTGTTGCATCGTTGTCTGCGGATGTTTTAAGCTTCTCTAAACCTCAAGTTGTCGATCTCTTGGGACAAGTTTGGCCTCAGATGATCACTGGTGGGTGACTCAAGAGCATTTGTTTAAGAACTGTGAGTCTTTATGAAGTAACAAACGAAACTAAAATAATTCTGCTTACTGAGAATAGTGTTCTAGGTTTTTCTGTCTGAGTTGCAAATGTAATTTGTTTTAATATTTATTTCAACATTGCACAGAAAAATGTTTTGTAGAATGAATTTTGCATTAGTTTTGTACAATGTGCTTTGGCATATGAGACCTCTATTTCATAACACTGCTTATGTCATGCTCCTGCTTACAATTTGATTTAAATGACATCATAAAATTTAAGAGCAGAATCATACTCGTAACAATTAAAGCAATGGACATAAAAGTCATCTGCACCTTTCCCCGCTGTTAGTTGTCATGCATTTTAAGTGACAGTCTTTTGTAAACTATGGCTTCATGAATTTTGTCCTCATTATTTTAAAAGGAAGTGAACATAGGAGCATATGTTGAGAATACTGGAGTGGAAATTATTGACATAACAAGTAATTTGCATTGAATTTGTGACATCCCATGCTCAACACATCCTTCATTCTTAGGAAATGTAGTGAGGTCCAAAAAATTTAATGAAAATGCATCTATTTAGCAGATTTCTAATTTAATACAGTTTAAGTCTAGGGTCAGTAAGGTTTTTTTTTTTTTTTTTTGTATAATTGTATTCAGCATGTATGTATTAAATTGATCAAAACTGACAGTAATTTGTCACTTTTACATTGTTGTAAAAAACTGTTTTCAACATTAATATTAATATGAAATCTTGAGCATCAAATCAGCATACATGTATTATGATTTCTGAAGGATCATGTGACACTGAAGACTGGAGTAATGATGCTGAAAATGTATCTTTGCTACCACAGGAATAAATTATATTTTAAAATGTATTAAATAGAAAACAATTGTTTTAAAATGTTAATACTAATTTGCATTATTACTGCTTTTACTGTATTTTTTTATCAGATAAATGCCGACTTTTTTACTGACCCCAAACTTTGAATGGTACTATATGTACCTTGTGCTTTCAAAGAACAGTAAGCAGTAAAAAGTATGATTTTTGCCTTGGAAATGTAATGAAGTATGAATACAAGTGTTCAGTTTCAGTAGTTCTGCCTAACAGAAACATGTGCTCCATGTGACCAACCTCGCAAAGACCAAGCAAAGAAACATGGTGGTTTTGTGTATTGCACTGTTCTGTAGTCATGTGCAAGCAATATCCAGCATCCTAAGTGTCAAATGAACCTTCCTGTCGCTCCGCAGTGCAGAATTTCATGTCAGGATCTGGTGTGCATCTGCCTGGTTTGGATTGCTCTGAATTCCAAGAAACAAAAGGATGCAGCTACAGCAACAACAAGAGAACCAAAACAAAAACATACTGTGCATTAAATAAATATATAGAACAAATCAGTTAGGGATTTTTATTTGGCTGGATTTCCATTTGAACAAACAATCTCCACCACTGAAAATTCTGTAGGAGGAAAAGAAAGACTGAAAAACAATAGTATCCTCCACTGTATCCTGGGGCTTTATATTCAAGCCTGGAGGCGCCTTACAGGGCGTTACATCAATGGGCTTACAGTAATACATAAAACAAACATGTGCACCAAGGAAAATTCAAAATCCTTCTGAATGTGAAAGACTGATCCTCAAAATAAAATGAAAGAATCCCTAAACACCTGTCATGTGGGGACACAAACATATATGGTTAAATGTCTTCCTGAATAAACGATGGTCTTTAGATTATTTTTGACCACTCACCAGTTCAGTGAAGCAGAAAATAGGAAGTCTGCCTCGTAGGACAGCACAGGTTTAGTTGAACAGAAACAGCAAGTTCCCAGAAGCCACAGGGAGTCACCTCAGCAAAATGGGAGAAGCAGCCTGCAGCGCTAATTATAACACACTAAAACTCATCAAAAGAAAGTGTGCTTAAAACTGCATCTAATAAAAATAAAAGGAATTTATTAGGTTACTAATACATTTCTGCAGGTTACAGCAATTAGCCAGTAGGTGGCGACAAGGAACTGTCTTTATGAGTGTGTCATTGAATAAAACATTCAACTGATTTGCTCAAATACACTGGTTCATTCAGGAACAAAAAAGTTATTGTTTTTATAAATGAGTCTTTGAATCATTTCCTCAACTGATTTGTTCACAAACACTGGATAAATTTAGAACAGCATACTTCTCTTAATTTTTTTAACCATATTTTATAGTATACAGCGTTCCCAGGGTCGCGGTTTTCCCGCACAGTTGTGGGAAAAATTACAGAGCCGTGGGTTTGCGTTTTTTGGGCTACTTTTATAATGTACCATGGCTGCCAAAAAGTTAATCTGTAGACTAAGAAAAATTAAACTAGATCCTTTTACTAATGTGTATTGATCCTTGGAATTAATATCTGGCAACCTAAGGACAGTTAAAAGAGTGAATGAAGGAGAGACACGTGGGGCACGTTTGATGCTTCTTCACAAACTAGAAGTCATTTGTTTTACAAACTACAATGTGTTAAAAGAAATGGGGAAGTGAAAAGTCAATACGTGTTTGAAGGCAAAAACTAGCTTATAGAGAGCATTTTATCTGCTAAATGTGACTATTTATCATAAAGGTATATAATTACAAACATTAAAATCATGATTTTCTGTAAAGCTGCTTTGAAACGATATGTATTGTGAAAAGCGTGCAAAGATTTTGCTTGGTGGTTGCTAGTGGGTTTTGGATGGTTGCTAAAGTGTTTCTATGCAATTGCATTTTTTTCATGTTTCTAGCTTGTTTTAACACATTGTTAACGTGTTTTAGAAAGTTGCCAGCATGTTTTAGCATTGATAGCATGTTTTGGCATGTTATTAAGATGTTTTAGCATGTTTTCGTACTTTGTTAACATTTATTGCTAGCATGTTTCAGCATGATGTTAGCATGTTTTAACATGCTTTCTGTTTAGCAGAATTCACCAATTGAATCATTCAGAAAAGGAACACCACCACTGTGTGTTGTCCATTGTTGCAGTGGTTTTCCTTTGGCTTTGTTTGGAACTATCTTCATTGGTAGAGCAAAAACTGAAAAAAGTAGCCTTAAAATGTAAGTTTTAATATATATATTTTTTTTTTATTGAGCTGTTGCATAAAAGCAATATCACATTCACAATCATGCTATAACTGAAAAGAAAGAGCATATTTTAACTTCAATAAAACAGAATTTGATGATAAATAGGGACATGCAAATTAGCTAATATTCTGTTGAAAAATCCTATTTAAAAAGAAAATGAAACTTTTATTTTAAGTTTTAAGTGACTAAGTTTAGTATCATGTGGATTATAATGAAGCCATGGGGGGCACACACAGCACGCATGGCATCGTTGCCTGAGAATTACCCAGTGTAGTAACAGACAGTGATCTTGGTCTCCTGTAATGAACTACACTGGGAAGCTGGTTATGTGAGTTTCCTCTCTGAAGGATCCCAGCGAGGGTTTGAGTGTCTATGAGAGCTAATGAAGTAAAGCACCCACAGGCAGAGTCACACTTCTTCAGCTGCTCAATCTCTCCACAATATCCTCCAATAATCCTCAATTCCATTCTCATCACTGGTGGGAGACCCGACCCCTTTACCAAACTCTGTGCCTCATTCACAGACAGACATTAGAGGATTGCTGCTGGACACTTACAATACCCAAATCGTAAATCTAGTGCACTTGGAGCAGTTGAATTTGGTGAGTACACAGAAAAATGCAAAGCAGAGAAGTTTGGTTGCTATGATGTTGTTAAGTGGTTGCTATGCAATGGCATGTTTATCATGTCATTATCATGTTTATCACGAAAAACTGCATGTGAGGCAAGTAGTATGTCCTAATTCATAGTATTACGGGAGACGATTTGTGAATGGCAGTGAAGTGATGCAACTGACGCTGGTAGGTCACATGATCATATCAACATAGCAGATGTAGTACATCCGATTTTCATATATAGTTTTTAGACTATATATTGTTTTAGAAAGTGTATGCAAAATATGTGTTATTTTATATTAAGCATATTCTAATTCCTGTTTTAATCTGATAGTAGATGTGATCGGATCAACAAAAATGCAAGTGGTCAGTCGAGATACATTGCTGTTTGGTACTTGATATGCATTTCAAATTCGTCAACTGTGAATACTTGTGTTCAGAGTTCGTCAAGACCCTCATCTCGTATTTTGTCACACCATACTTCTCTTTCGTGTGAGTAAAAAATACAATTGAATGGACAAATCCAACTAACAGGGAATGTTCTCACAACTTTCACTAACTTTTTTTTTTAAAGTTATATAAATGTTAGGGCAAAATGTTCTTAAAGTAATGTTTATGAAACGTTCTTAAAACTGCATATATTGATAGTGATATACAGTGGGTACGGAAAGTATTCAGACCCCCTTAAATTTTTCACTCTTTGTTATATTGCAGCCATTTGCTAAAATCATTTAAGTTAATTTTTTTTCCTCATTAATGTACACACAGCACCCCATATTGACAGAAAAACACAGAATTGTTGACATTTTTGCAGATTTATTAAAAAAGAAAAACTGAAATATCACATAGTCCTAAGTATTCAGCCCATTTGATCTAATACAGCCATGAGTCTTATTGGGAAAGATGCAACAAGTTTTTCACACATGGATTTGGGGATCCTCTGCCATTCCCTCTTGCAGATCCACTCCAGTTCTGTCAGGTTGGATGGTAAACGTTGGTGGAAAGCCATTTTTAGGTCTCTCCAGAGATGCTCAATTGGGTTTAAGTCAGGGCTCTGGCTGGGCCATTCAAGAACAGTCACAGAGTTGTTGAGAAGCCACTCCTTCGTTATTTTAGCTGTGTGCTTAGGGTCATTGTCTTGTTGGAAGGTAAACCTTAGTTCCAGTCTGAGGTCCTGAGCACTCTGGAGAAGGTTTTCATCCAGGATATCCCTGTACTTGGCCGCATTCATCTTTCCCTCGATTGCAACCAGTCGTCCTGTCCCTGCAGCTGAAAAACACCCCCACAGCATGATGCTGCCACCACCATGCTTCACTGTTGGGACTGTATTGGACAGGTGATGAGCAGTGCCTGGTTTTCTCCACACATACCGCTTAGAATTAAGGCCAAAAAGTTCTATCCTGTATATTGCATATTACATAAAACAGTTTTTCTGGTCCTCAAATCTGATTGGCTGAGAGATCTTTCCAACCAGTATCGCCACAGGAACCGTTTCACCATTTGTATCACTCCGCTTGCAGCATTTCTCACAGCGACTGTCATGGCAGATGCCCAAATCCACTATAATTTTACAAATACTACTGTACTGTTTTGCCACAGAATGTAGTTGTAAGAGTTTTTTTAGGCAAGAATGTAGTTGTTTAGATTTCAAATGCAGTTTGTTAATAAAGATAACGCCTATTTGAAAATTTGTTCCAAAGATTTCGGAGATGTGAGCTTCAGGGCATCAGTGGCCGTTTAACGCTCATGAAGCCATGAGAGCAGCCTTACCTCGGCCAATTCTTCTGGAATTTTCCGCTGGCTTGGATGTCTCTATAGTGGTTAAACATAAACTATAATTCATCTTGGGTCTTCGTCTTTTCAATAACGTTCTAATCACGACAAGAAAACTGGACATTTAACATTCTTAGAATATTAAAAACTAACATTCAAATAACAATATATATTGGGTGAAAGTAAAGTTAATAGAACATTTTAAGAAATGTTTTTTAAACTTGGAAGTCCTCGATTCTGAGGAGGACAATGCATTGCTATTGGTCTTAGACTGGACACATAAATGACTGAGGAGACCAAACTCTGAGGTGCAGATGCGCCCACAGTGTTGACACTTTGGACCCTTTGGGGTGACAAGTACAGCAGCATGCCTGCGGTGGCAGTGTTCCTCTGCCGCCTGGGTCATGGCTGCTTCCCAGGCATCAAGGCCGGTTTTACAGGTGGACTTCCAGACGACTCTGTCAGCCACCAGACCTTTGAGTGACGTTGCTGGGAAGCCACAAGCCTTCAGTATAAATTTCAAGTGATCTGCATAATGTTTTTTTTGGGCGGCCCACAGTACGCTGTCCTTGCAGGAGCTCACCAAACAGCAGCTGCAGTGGCATCCAGTCAGAGGACAATCTAATAACATGACCGACCCAGCGCAGTTGTCGTTGGTAGAGGATATATTCCAAAGCAGAGATGTTGGCTTCGTTATGGGTGACGTGATGCCACCAGCAGATGCCAAGCATCAGTGGCGGCTCCAGGATTTATTTGTTGGGGGTGCTAAGGGGGGGCTTAACAGTTCAGAGGGGTTGCTAAAAAACTAATTAAATTGAGAGAAAGTAATAAACGCCTAAATCTAAATAGCATTTAAATTCAGCCACCTTGTGTTTTTTACATACAGCAGCTTCGAAAAAGGCATATTTTACTTTTTTCCTGTGGTAATAAACTTCTCATATGCCACTGTTATTAGTAATATAACTTCTAATGCCAACTGCCAAATATGACACTTACAAATTAATACAATTTATGAACGCACATAGAAAAGAGAGAAAGAAGGGATTTTTTTTCTCCTTTTTTCATTATTTTACTTTTATTTATTTATTTTGTATATATTTTTTTTTTTTACCATCAAGTGTCAGTCACTCTCAATGCCAACTGGCAGGAAAACATTGTAAATTCTAACAGCTTTTTACAATAGATAAGGTGCCGACAATTCATAAAACTACTTCCACATAAGCTATTTTTTTAAGAGTAACTACTCACCAGAAGCATATTACAATAGGACAATTCGTCTATTGTTGTGATTAACGGCAAACAGGTCAATGATGTCCTGCACATCAAGGGCCTTTGTTCTTGAGGAGTTGATTGCTAACATTGCCAGGTTACTGTTTCGATCATCTCCGCTGGTACTTCTCAGGTAGTTTTTCACGCGCTTTAAGCAAGAAAAGCTGTGCTCACACGATGATGAGGTGACAGGATGTGTAACGGAGATACAAAAAAGTCTGTATAAATCGATGAAGGTGTCCTTGTATGGCCTGAGTATGGAAAGAAATTCTAGTGTGGTGCTTGCAGTCACCCTCTGTTCTTTTTTCTGTCTAGAAGCCGTCGCACTTGGTGTAATTCAGCAGACAAGTTTTCATTTGTGATCCCATAGTGCTGAGCCATAGGTGACAAACAGTCCTTGTCAATGAATGAATTCTGCATTGGGTTTAAAGCAGAAACACCTTTCAACACATCACATGACTGATGACGATTCATTTCACTGATAAGATGGTCAATAACTGGATAAAAAAAGTGCTGAGGCATTTCATTGGCAGTTTTGGAAGGTCTCCTGTATGGGCATCAATTACAAAATCATGCAGATGGTGCAGGTGCTGTGTCTCTCTCTTGTCAGACCGCAGCTGTGTAGGAATGCCAACATTTGTACACTGGGACTGTGCTCTGGTCCATATTTTGTTCCATGCTGACTCACTTCGCTTTTCTGAGAGTGTCACTATGACAGACTGCACAAGGTCCAGATGCAAAGTCCAGCTCTGGAGACTGTAGCTGATCAGATAAAAATGTTGTGACTCGAAACACATCTTCAAATAATGTAAGCTGCAGCGTGAATTGGCTGTCAATGACTGAAAAAATTCCCTTCGCTTCAATTTTTCGCCGAGCGTTTGACTGACTGATTATGTCAATAAGGGTTTGCTCGAATCACAGGAAGCGTTCTTTGAATTGCCGACATGACTGAATACTGACAGGCCCACCTTGTCTCAGAGAGTCTCTTTAGTTCGACTGGAGCTTGCGATGGCTCCATTTCCAGCTGTTTTTTTTTTCCGGAAAAAGATCATGAGGAACAGAGCTCGAAAAAAAATTATAAAGCATCTGCACAGATTAGAAGAATTCAGCCGCGGGCTGGATGCTTTTAACACAGTCCACCAAAACAAGGTTCAGCCGATGTGCATGGCAATGAGCGTACAAAGCTTGTGGGACATCTTTTCTGAATTTTTCTGCTACACTGGGAGTTTTTCTGCTTGTGACAGCCGGACATAACTGCTGCGCTGTCGTAGCACTGTGCAATGCAAGAGTTGTGGTCAATATTGCATTTGTGCAATGTCTGTTTGATTGTTTTCAAGAGCGACTCGGCATTTAATCCACTGGCAGGAGTGAAATGCAGGAATTCCTCTAATGCAACGCCACCGTGCAAATAACGTGTCACCACAGACACCTGCTTTTTTTTGCTGATGTCTCTGCTTTCATCAACTATTAAGGCAAACAGTCCAGCCTCTTCGATCTCACTACTTATTTGCTCCCTCAACATATTTGCCATTAATTCAATTAACTCGTATTGTATATCATGGTGTGTGTATTTTGCATTTTGGGGATTGTCAAGTATTTTTTTTTTCCAACAGTGTTGTCAAACTTGCCAATAAGATGCAACAGCTCAATAAAGTTCGGCAGAATTCTCCTCTTCTCTGTGACCTCTTTGTGCAATTGTCTGACAAACAGTGAATCTCAATGATTCAACAATTGCTCGCATGTATTCCCTATTTTCCTGTACTGCTTTTACATGTCCTTCACTCAGTGCATTCTTGATTTTTGAACCATCCTCCTTCCTGATGTTAAACTCAGCCCATGCATCCATAGAGAATTTGTGCACCGCACTGGCATTGTGTATTTATGAAAGATTTTGTTGCATTGCGCCAATTCTGATACCCATCGTGCGTAAACGCCCTCTCTGTGTGACCAGTCCCTGGGCGCGAGAAATATCTACAGGCAAAACAAAATGCGCGGTCCATGCAAATGGAATATTCCAGCCAATTATAGTCCTCATACCATCTGCAATTAAAAGAATGTACCTGCAGGCCATTTTTAATGCCAGGATATGTCCTTAAAAGAGGACGCCGTGGCCCTTCCATTGGCGACATGCTTAGGTCTAGAGAGATACATGAGTTAGTGTCGGTAAGGCCGCTATTGATGGTCGTACCACACGGTTTGCTGCACCCAGCAACCGCTAGATGTTCCTCCTGTGTGACGACAGACAGCAGTTCTTCCTCTCCATCCTGAACTTCAGACTGAGACTGTCAACTTGTGTTATTCTTCTCATCTGAGCCCCATCTGAGGGGGGGGCAGACAAAAGAGCAGACAGGCAGATTGCTTTGTACACTCCGATCTTGATTGACAAGGCCAAGTTGCGATTTAGGAACGCCCGGTGCATCAGATGACCAAAGGAGGAAGAGGTTTGTTTAATTCGGTGTTGAATTTCGTATGATAGATCATAGCTAGAAGTGAGAATGCTGCCGAGATACATAAATTGTTCAACTTCATTGATTTTGTAGCCAAGAACGAAGAAAGGCTGACAGGACACAGCCGACTCGGACGAGAGACTTCACAGGGCCTCTGTTTTCTTGGTATTAACGATTAGCTCTGTGCGACAATATGTAGCGGCAAGAATATCAAGGTTTTTTTGCTACAAACCAGTAGCGGTGTGGCTGACCAAAGCAGTGTCATCCACATACTGGAGTTCAAACACTGGTGATGTTGTAACTTTTGACTTAGCTCTTAAAAAGGCTGCCGTCAAGGCGATAGTTATACTGGATACTGTTACCCCCAGAGATGCCCGTTGCGAAACAGCAATGTCACGGCTGCCAGAAAAAAATTTCAAGATGACGGGAGCTAGTACAGACCCTTGTTAGACGCCAACAAAGACTTCAAAGGGCTCTGACTCAAGACCATCAGAGATGACTCTGGCCAACAAACCATCATGAAATTCACGCAAAACTGACACAAAACAAGGAGGCAAGCCAAATTTTCCCAGCACATCCCACAGCAGCTCTCTATTCACTGTGTCAAAGGCCTTATGATCCGTACAGATCCTTATGCTTCTCTTTACATTTTTCCTGCAGCAGTCTCGCAACAAAGATCATGTCTAGGTCACCGCCGTCGAGGGTGGTGAGGGAGGAGGAGCCCGCCGGCCGGTTTCTGGCAGTAAAAGGTGCCGTCCACGACCTGGTGAGCTCGTCATGCACCTCCGGGAAGAAAGGCACCGGGGCGGGGCGTTGAGAACCAGCGCGAGCCACCCCGAGAAACCAATCATCCAGCCTTGAGGGCTCGGGACACGGTGGAGGTTTCCACTCGAGCCCGACCCTTTCGGCGGCCCGGGAAAGCATAGCTGTCATCTCCGGATCCGATTCAGGCTTTGCCACCGTCCCGGAGGGCGGCAGCGCGGCCGAATCCTCATCGGACAGCTCTCCCTCCGATGCTGAGATCAACATCTGGTCGGGGGGAGGTCCACTGGATACCGCTGGTACGCTCTTTAAAGAGGGTCTATCGAAGCGATATCCCAATTCGTCGGTCACGACGTGACTCGTAGTGACCGACTGAAAGGGAACTAATTTAACTGTTCACCACGAGAGTCTTTTGATTAACATCTTGGAATATACAAAAACAGTTCGCTCTGAAAGACAACAATTCTATTCAGAAATGATTAACGAAGATTTTGCAACATTTTTCAATAATAAAGTTATACAGATTAGATCTGTTATTGATAATACTGATCATTTTTACATGGACGATTTGGGAAGTTATCCACACCATAAAATGGAAGTGTTCAGGATAGTTAATAAAGAGAATCTTCTGCAAATTATCTCTCAGCTACATTCCTCTTCCAGCTATCTCGACCCTATACCAACAGCATTTTTTAAAGAAGTTTCGCACTGTTTGATAGATTATTTCCTTGAAATAGTTAATTGTTCCCTGGAGACAGGCATTTTTCCTAATGCTTTTAAATATGCTGTTGTGAAGCCACTTAAAAAAAAAAAAAACCCGGATTGTTCTCTCCTTAATAACTATAGACCAATTTCTAACATTTCATTTTTGAGTAAAATTTTAGTAAAATTCTAAAAGTTGTATTTCAACAGTCATTGTATTCTGCTAAACAGACTGGAAAAGCTTGTAGGGCTCTCCGGTAAAGTTTTAAATTGGTTCAAAACGTATATTACAGAAAGGAACTTTTTAGTTAAAATAGGTGATTGCATGTCAAAGAAATGAAATATTACATGGTGTTCCACAAGAATCAGTTTTTGGGCCAGTTTTATTTTCATTATATATGCTCCCTTTGGGCAGCACAATTCAGAAATATGACATGAACTATCATTTTTATGCTGATGATATACAATTATACATTTCAAAGTGGATGATGTGGGTTGTTACAGAGGAGGCTCCCTTACCGCCTCCTCCGCACCACCAGAGGGAACCGTCTCCCAAATATTAGACATTTTCGGACTCCAAATCCCATCACCCCTCATGCCTGGACTGATTAATCATCCACACCTGCACCTCATATACACGCACACATATAAACCACTCACACACACGGACTCTCTGCGAAGTCTTGATTTGCCCTGGCTGTCATTTCCGAGCGTTATACCTGTGTTTGATTTTCTGTGCATCTGTTATTGGACTGTTTCCCGTTTCTCTGATTGTTTTCTGCCTGCCCCGACTTGGATTGTTTCCCCTGGACTCTGATTGCTTGCCGCCTGCCCCGATCTCTCGCCTGGTACTCGACTCTGTCTCAGCCTTGTCTCTGCTGTTCTACCTTACCGGTATTTGACCTTGTATTGTCTGACCATTCTAATAAAAGTTGCAAATGGATCCACACGCTTCTGACTCGTCACAACATGGATAAAGTGGATGTAAAGTTAAAACTTAACATCATTCTGGACTGTGACCTTAGTTTTAAGTCTCATATTAATCAAGATAAAAACTTGTTTTTATCATTTGAGAAATATTGCCAAGATTCGTCCTTTTTTATCTTTGGATGATGCTAAGAAACTTATTCATGCTTTTATCTCTTCTCATCTTGATTATTGTAATGCTATGTATACTGGCTTGCCTAAGGGTTCTATAATGAAGTTACAACTGATACAAAATGCAGCAGCCAGAGTACTAATGAAACACAAAAGGAGAGAGCATATTACACCAGTTAATGGAATTGCATTGGTTTCCAGTCCATCAAAGAATTGATTTTAAGGTTATTTTATTGGTTTATAAAACACTGCACAATCTGGCACCTCTATACATTTCAGACTGTCTGTTGAGATATGTCCCGAATTGTAGTTTAAGATCCTCTAGTGCTAGTCTTCTAGCACAGTGTTCCCTTTCAGTCGGTCACTCTCGACGTCACGTCGAATGACTGACGAATTGGGATCTCGCTTAGAGAGACCCAATTCGTCGGTCATCCGACGTGACGTCTCCGTTCCCTCCTTCAGGGAACGAGGGTTACCATACGTAACCGAGACGTTCCCTTTCAGTCGGTCACTCTCGACATCACGTCGGATGACCGACGAATTGGGTCTCTCTAAGCGAGATCCCAATTCGTCAGTCATTCGACGTGACGTATAATAATGACACTGACTCTAAGCTTTAGAATGGTACAGTGTATAATGTTACAAAAGCTTTTTATTTCACATAAATGCTGATCTTTGGATCTTTCTATTCAAAGAATCCTGAAAAAAAATGTACTCTGTTTTAAATATTGATAATAATAATTATTATTATTAAAAAAAGGTTTATTGAGCAGCAAATCAGCATATTAGAATGATTTTTGAAGGATGTGACACTGAAGACTGGAGTAATGATGCTGAAAATTTACCTATGTATGATCACAGGAATAAATTACATTTTAAAATCTATTCAAATAGAAAGCAATTTTAAATAGTAAAAATATTTACGTAACCGAGACGTTTCTCAACTGGTGGGTCGCAACCCAAAAGTGGGTTGCAAGACCATTCTGAGTGGGTCGTGGAGTGTACAGTCAAAGAAACATCAACAACAAAAAACGTAATTCTAAATGTTTTTCTGATGCGAGACTTTTATTTTGAAAGATGTGCGTGAAAGCTGTTTACACTTTTTTTGCCGTTTAAGTAAAGACTGCCTGAGAAAAACGTGCTGTCCCAATTCAGTATCAGCGGTCAGATGAGATGTCAGTCTCATTATTCTATCGTTATTTTTGTAACTTGTTATGAAAAAAAAAGTCTCTTACCTCAGAAAAATGAACTATCCTGTCCTGTCAGACGTTATACTGTGCTTATAGCACGCACTCTTCAATTGGGCGCGCAAATGCGGCGGCGGCGCACGCTGTATATCATTTCACTAAAGCGCAAAAGAAACTACGAGCATGCAATGTGTGAAATAAAAGTAAAGTACCAATAAATCTGGTACTTCATGTGTTAGCTAGGACTGTTCTAGCACATTATACAGTAAATCATAAATGATCTGGTGGTACTTATTTTAGCTATTATTCTCCAAAAATTTGGAATTGTCTACCAACTGAAGTAAAAGAGGCTACGAGCATTCATATTTTTAAAAAGCGTGTCAAGACATATCTTTTTAAAGTTGCTTATCAGTATAACAATGTGGTGTGAAGTTGTGTGTAAGTCCGTTTTTATGTTTTATTTTATCTTCTGATTCTTTTATCAGTTTTATTATTTTATATTGATCTTGAGGTCAACCTATATGCTTTGTTTTACATTTTGAACCTTTTATAGTTGCTTGATTTAGATTTTATTTGATTTTATGCTTGTGAAGCACTTTCAGTTGCATTTTATGTACTGTATGAAAAGTGCTATACAAATAAATGTTTATTATTATTATTATTTTAATGATTGTCAAATAATGATGTTCAGTTGGATTCACAACATCATTAATCTTTCACTTAGAGCTACTGAAGTCTCTCTAAGTTGGTTTAACAGAGTGGTACGGATGGCGAGACCAATGCCGTGAATTAGTCAGGAGTTGGCTGGGAGACGTTTCCAAAAGAAGCTATAGCCCTCGCCAACTTCGGTGAGTGATCCTTCATCTTGCAACCTAGTCTCGCTCAAAGCAGCAATGTCGATCTGTTTAGTGTTCGGATGTTCCATGTAGCAAAATTATAAGTATGTTTGGCAATGAACGGTATGGTAGCAATGAAAAGTCCCATGCTCGGATATTTAAAGTGGAGGAAGTTTGCTCAATCCTTAGTCCACTACCTTGGCCGCTGCGGCGTTAGTCAAGTGGCACGAGAGAACCCAAGATGACCGTGCACACAGTGGTTGCAGGGGTCTTCTAGCTCATCCCAACTAAAGAGGAAAAAAAGCTGCCTAATGCCTGACCCCGATGGCATGAAGTTAAGACAAACATTTCACAGCCGAATCCTGTAATGTATCGTCTCTGGACAAGGAACCCGTTGACTCACTACAAGTTTGTAGTTTGTCCACCTTACACCAGTCGAAGCTGCTGCCCTGCGGTTAAGCCCATAACCCCAGGCTCGAAGGGACACCACCTGCTTTGGCCACTGTTTTCAGGGTTCTTACCCCGAGTAACACCCACAGTGATACATCAGCCAAAGCCTTCTTTACTGGTGATATAGCCTCAATAAGCAATCCCCAACTTGGTGTTCACCCCCACACCACGATGAGGTGCAGGTTGGATTTTGAGGGGGATATATAACGTACAATCACCACAAGATATCTGGACATGTCAACGTAATTTCAAAACAATGTTCCCACAATATTTTTATAAGCTACAATTCTTACCTGGGAAGCCATGTTGATTAAAATGGATATGGCTAACAGCAAAATCCCAAAAATGGTATAACAGGTGAAAACAGGCCTCTCTGCGAAAACAACTGTGGTTCACGATGGAAATGCAGGGATTTGTAAGACTGTAGTAGAAAGGCCAATGCCAAATTAAATGTATGTGTCATTTTTAAATAAAAGTGTAAAATAAAAGCATCCAAAACTTAACACTCTTATTTTTCTTTTGCACACAGATTCTGTGTGACATTTTAATATCCAACCACAGCTCTTGGATCTTTGTTGTCCATCTGCAGCCATAACATCTGCCATAATGTAAATGGAAAGAAGAGAGATAGATTGACTGAATCAGTATTGACAGAAGAAAAAGCACATGCATCCACTTTGCCGAAGCTGAAGAGGTCAGCATGGCCTTTTCATCAGTACAGAGCACAGGCACGGGATGAGGGCAAGAGGGTAATGCACTTGAGCAGCTGTGTCCCATATTGAAAGAATTTAACATCACTACATCATAGAGACAAACATAAGCAAAAAGTTTCTCCTGTTTCTTTTCCAGCCTAAATCATAAGAAAAGGCCACTGGCAACAGACATGGTTGACAGCGAACTGGAAGCTGCAAATGTGAGTCTGCTGCTATGTATGTACTCCTGGCATAAACTCATTAGCAGTTTGTGTCATATCTGCCCCCTTCTGAATATCTGCAGAGTTAAAAAAGGAAACTTAATAAATCTCATGCTGCTCATGGCACTTGATCTATTTGCAAAGAATTCTTGTTTTTCACTCTGCCATTGTTTTTAATCTGCTTAGGTTTATTACTTGACTAGATTTAACCTTCATTCTCAGAGATCTATACAGGAGACAGTGATTTCCACATGTTTTTAATGAACTGATGAAAACTGGGGTCGAAAATGTCCTTTAACTTGGCAGCGCAAATTGAACCCAACTAAAAATCATTTACTCACCAATCCTACATGTGTCTGTGATATTTTAGGTTTTGTTGTTCTTTCCTATGTCTATGGAAGATGTATGTGTTTGAATAGTTTAAACAATTTTACAGGAATTACTATTTTAAGGTCACTCATAGGATACACACACACACTATATATATATATGAAGAGTTCAGATGCAAAAGCCTCTAAGTGCCATCTGAAATTTTCATCTAAAATGAGCATTTTTATCAGGCTCCTCTATTTATGTTCATTTATTTCACTTTAATGGCATAGAAAAGGGCCAATAAAGTAAAATTACTTAACCTAAACATAGGAGCCTGATAAAAATGCTAATTTAAGAAGAACATTTCAAATTGCACTTAGGGGTTTTTGCATCTGAACTCTTCATATATATATATACATATATATATATAAAGCCACCCCTGTCAAAAATTAGATGATGATGTTGAGCGAATGCTTTCAGCACATAGTATACGACGTTAATCAAATACCGGTTCGTTGACAATGCCCGTTTGAGTTTTTGTCTCATATTTAGGGGGAGAGTGGGGACGGTTGCAATGAGGGGCAGTTGCATCATGGCTTATTTCTTTAATCAGGAATGAGTTACAGTGATGATTTTCATACTGCACATGTTCAATTAGCCCCTCATCCTTCCTGCAAGAAAGCAGCCACGTGACCATTCCTTCCACAAAAATAAAAATAAAAATGAATGGTAAAAAAGTAAATTTTTTATTGATTTTTTTAATCAGATTTTTTTGTCATACTAAGCTGTTTATGTGAAGCATTGTAAAGTCATATCATTTTAATCAGTGTTTTCTGAGCTTCTAAGATGTATAGCTAGCATGTGTCAAAGACTATTTAAAGTTAGTAAATTTTAAGTTAGTAAAGCAAGTTTTATCACGGCTGTCAGTGTAGGATCAGTTGCAACACTTGTCACGGTTTATGGGCTCACTGACTCATTCTTGCTCTCTGTGTGTGTGTGTGTGTGTGTGTGTGTGTGTGTGTGTGGGTATTGCCAGTGATCAGCGATAATCAGCTGATTAGTGCCAGCTGTGGCTTATCAGCTCAGCTATTTAATGTCTGTGCTTTCCGTTCTGTGTTGTTGCCGTGTTTATAGTTCGAGTCTCTCTGATCCTGGCTGGTTCCTGTGGATTCTGTCTCTCGTGGATTTTGCTGCATGACCCTTGGAGGAATCGGCTGCCCATTTGAGTACCTGCGCTGCCAAGAGTGACTGTTGGCTTTCCTGTCTGTTTTACTCTTGCCTTCTTCCTTGTTGGGACTTCTCAATAAACTGTCATTTTTCACATTCGCTACTGAATCCTTATTTTTTCACCTGACAAAACTTTGCTGCAACTGTCCCAACATGCTGTCCCTTACCACAACATTGATGTAAAAGCTTGCCATAACATTACAAAATTGTCATTTTATAGATTAATAAAGAACCCCTTTCAATAGTCGGGTATCTGTCCTTTTTTTAAGTAAATAGGTTTTTAAAAGATCAGTTTGAGACTAATGTGGACTAATTTCCTTCTCTTTCACCCTCTCTTTGTCACACACACATATATCACATGCACACACACACACACCTTCTTATAAAGTCAGTTTCATAAAATGGTATGTTTGTATGTATATTGTCTGTATGTATGTGTGTATGTATATTTGTCTAATTTGAATCTGAAAAGTACCACTTGGTAACAAACTACTAGTTAGTCAAACACAATTCTTAAAGACACAGTCTTAACATAGTGACTATGTTTATGCAACTGGCCCCAGTTCAGTAAACTTTCACAGAAGTTAACAGTAGTAGGCTGTTATTAAATTTTAGTGCCTTGATTTTGATTAAACTAATATTTTGTAGTTCAAATGTATTGTAATACATGTACTTAATTAACCAAATGTAATCAACCAAAACATGGTTGTTTCTTGTTACTTGAAATTTTTTATTTTTTTTTCATTTACTATACTTTGATTTTATACAGTCAGTTTAACTTATTGAATACCCTGTCTGTGCACAAATAAAACAAAGAAGTTGCAAAATGATATCTAAGAATGATATTAATTACATTTTAATGAATGTTGCAACTGTCCCTGTGGACTGTTGCAACCATCCCCTGTTATGGGGTCAGATGCAACATTTGACTTTGTCTATTCAAGTATAAATTGTATGTATGTTATCAAATGTACACATATTTACAGCAGTGTGGGTGGGTAGCTGACAGATGTGGCTTTATTGTATTAAAATTTTGACTTTTCAATACAAACCGCCTCTAAAAACCTGAAGGAAATCAACCATCCCCACTCTCCCTGTGTCATATGTTATAGTTAAGCAGTATCACACGAGTGCTGTTTTTGTCCCGATTCCGAACAGCACGAGTGCAAATATGATATTGACTTTGTACAACAATTCAATAAATAAGAAATTTATATTGTGTTATATTTTAGACACAATATTTTCTGTTTGAAAGAATGAGTGACTCAATGAATCAATTAACTGTACAGTACAACAACAACAACAACAACAAAAATAAAAGTTTGTGAACTTTTATGAAGGAAAGGCTGGTCACCCCCAGCATGAGATCCAAGCTGCCATCCAGAAGGGCAGCTGACAGGCCGATAATTTCCTCTGACAGGTGACTGAGTGAGTGCAGGATCTGACTGCGCCGCACTGAGCCTGGACGTGAGATCAGGGACTTTGGCTGCAGGTCGACTTGTCATGGCTGTTTTTAATAAGCATATTCAGTGTCACTGAGAACATTAGCCTTGAGGCCTCAAGGTTAACCACACTCATGTGAGGGTACTGAAGCATGATAATCATGGTGATTGTAGAGTAATGTCATCATTTACTAACCTTCATCTCGTTCCTAACCTATACATGACTTTTTTATCATTTGTGGAACACAAAAGGAGACTGTTAGTCAAATGTTGATGATCTTATACTGAAAATGAATCATGATATGGGCTGTTGAGCTCCAAAACAACACATTTCGACTTTGACAGAACAAATAAATCAAATAAAACATTGGTTAATTGCAGAAAATCAAGCCACAAAAACATGACAGTTGGCCAAGCGCTTTTTTGAAAGATGTGTAAATCAATTACTCAGCTGTTTTAGACGAAAGTGAGATTCATGCGGTTCAACCTCACACTATTAAACACAACAATCCCACCCCATGTCAAAACAGCAAGGTGGCATTTATGAGATCACATGTCAGTACTTCAGATCAAACATGAGTTTGCCTTAGAGATTGGGTATTTTTGATTTTACAACCTCTGGAAACGCAGCGTGTGTAAAACTGTATGTTAAAGAACTTTAAAAATGGTATTTGAATTATTCTCTGTTTTAAAAATGGGATTACTAAACGTGGATTACTTGTGGATTATTGTGATGTTTTTATCAGCTGTTTGGACTCTCATTCTGACGGCACCCATTCACTGCAGAGGATCCATTGGTGAGCAAGTGATGTAATGCTACATTTCTCCACATCTGTTCTCAACTTGAATGGCCTGAGGGTGAGTAAATTTTCATTTTTGGGTGAGCTATTATATCATTTATTCACTCATAAGTGGAGAAATAAATGTTTTTTTTAAATAAATACAATATTTAACAATATGCACTTGTAGTTTTTAATGAATGGTTTCCCAACTTGGGATCCACAATGAAAATTGTAGGGGGTTCGTGAAACTGTAGTAGAAGCGCCAAAGACAAATTTAATTAATAAAATGCATATTAAAATAAGTAAAATATGTACAATTAAAATGTACGATTTAAATAAAAATCCAAATCATAACCCTTTATTTTGATTGCATTTAAAAGAGTCCATTTAAATGTAATTTATTCATTAAATTTAATTGAACTGAAAGGTTAAAACTTTACTTAAAATCTCAAGGGGAACTTCAAGTAATTTTTTTTTTCCTGATAGTGTGTCCATAACCAGTCTTGGTAACACTTTAGAATAGGGAACACATATTCACTATTAACTAAGAGTTTTCCCTCAACTCTTAATTTGCTGCTTATTAATGGTTAGTTAGGTAGTTGTTAAGTTTAGGTACGGGGTGGACTAACGGATCTAAAATACGGTCATGCAGAATAAGGCATTAATATGTGCTGTATAAGTACTAATAAACAGCCAATATGCTAGTAATATGCATGCTAATAAGCAACAAATTAATAGTGAGAATAATAGCGAGAAGTCCTTAAAATAAAGTGTTACCCCAGTCTTCATTTACAAACTAAAAATGGTTCAACTTTTACCAAGTTTTCTTAAAGTAAACTTTTGTAGATCTTAAATACATTTAGACTGTCTATAAAATATCAGATTGTACTCTATTCTCTTCATCATCTCTCATTTTAGCTAAATGCCGGCTTATTACTGCCTTCACAAATCACCTATTGAAAAATGTTGAGAGTTTTGGATGAACTAGTGGAATTCCCAAAGTGTATAATGTTTGCTTTTGGCTAGTGAGGGCCAAATGAACATCTGGGAAAATATATTTGGATTTCTGTGAGGGCTGTGCTGAAGGAAAATTTGAGAGCATATTGAAATGAGCTTCAGGTTCACTCTCTAAAAGGTTAAAGCAATAGTGCATCCAGAAATAAAAGTTTAGTAACTCATGTTGTTCCAAACCTGTAAAAGGTTTTGAAGAATACCCTTGTCGCTCTTTTCCATACTTTGAAAGTGAATGAGGACTGGAACTGTAAGTTCTAAAAAATGCTTTATATTAATATAAAAAATTAAATAAATAATCATTAAATAATTTAAAATAACTTTTAATGAAATGAAATGATTTTTTTTTTTTAAATGAACTTAATTTTACACTTTATAAAATAAGCTGTGCGCAAGAGCCTGCCTTTTTTAAAGAGATCATTAAAATGCTGTATGTTCTTTAGATGCACAAAATTTAGTGAACAACTGTAACAGGCGAATTTCATTGTGTACACAAAAACATGATGCTTATTCACATGCAAATGTCTCTACCAGTAGTTAAATCAATTTACATCCTTGATTTTTCTTGTCTCTTTCAAACAAGTTATTACTGCTATAATGTAATATGGATACATGTGCTGCTCAAGACATGAACACACAGCATGTTAGACAGCCAAACTGCTTTGTTGAAGCTTTTGAAATGTGCCATGGTCTGCATGGCTCACTGTAAGACACATTCTAATTATGCTACGTTATTACAATCTATTTGAAGAGGACTGTCAGCAGCAGGTGTGTAGAGTCAGTAGAACATGATCAAACAGATGACAGCAGCAGGTCTACATGCCCACAAGATCAGGCACGCAGATGGTGAATTGTGACTGAACTTCTTTTAAAAGCTCTGGAATTGCTGTGAGCATGTGCAGTTTCGAATGTGTTCACAGCATTGTTTCAGCTGGCAGCAGCTTCTCACTCTCACACCTGTGAAATTCATTAGAGTGGAGAAAAGACCCAGTCAGCTGTGCGTTTTCATCGAATGAATCTTTCAAATCAACTGAATCCACAACCAGCCAGAATCTTTGAACTGTAATGTGCTTAAATATGAAAATTATGTCGTCATTTACTCGCTCTCATGTCATTCCAAACCTGTATCATCTGTTTTCTGCAGAACACAAAGAAAAGATCAGTTTTTGTTTTGTTTTGTTTTTGTCCACAACTAAAGTCAGAGGAGTTCAAAACAATATTGGATCCCAATGACATAGAATGTTTGGTCAACAACAACAAAAAACAAGACTTTTTTTTTTTTATATCTGTACAAAAGTAAGTCAGCTTGCAATGATGGTGAGTAAAGAATGACAGAATTTGTCATTTTTGTTTGCCATTAAGTGCCATTTATGTGCCACTGGTTCTCATGTGTGTTTAATGAATGAACGTTCCTGATGCAGTCTGATCTGATTTAAGATCTGCAGCAAATTAGGAGTGATTAAGCACAGTGACTAACTACTAACTACAATAATAAACACTAACGTTCAAAAGTTTGTGATCGATCATTTTTGATAGTGTTGGTGTTGTTTTTATTTATTTATTTATTATTATTTTATTTTATTTTATTTTATTTTATTTATTTTATTTTATTTATATTTTATTTTATTTTATTTTATTTTATTTTATTTTATTTTATTTTATTTTATTTTATTTTATTTTATTTTTTTATTTTTTTATTTTTTATTTTTTTTAAAGCAGTCTCTTATGTATGGAAGCCCATTCTGGCACGAGATTTTTAAAAAAATGGTAATTTTTCTTTTTTTTTTTTTTTTCAAAATTCAAGATTGTGAGATATAAACTTAGAATTATGATTTATTTTCCTTGCGAAATCTGCTGTAAAGTTATATCTAGCAGTTCTGACTTTTTTTCTTTGAATTACATCTCGCAATTCTGTTTTTTGTCTACGCATGGAATAAAAAACAATAATAAAAAAAGATAAATACAACTTTCTATTTCACAATTCTGGGTTTTTTTTATGATTAAGTTTATGTCTGGCAATTCTGACTTTACATTTCACAAAAAAGTCAGAATTTTTAGATAACTTGCAATTGCTAGAAAAAAAATGTGAGATGTAAGTCCAGAATTCCAAGAAAAAAATCAATTGTAAGATTTTATTTTGTTTAGTGGACACATTCAGCAGGGCTGCATTTATTTGATGAAAATAGAGTAAAAACATAATACTGTGAAATATTATTACAATTTTAATTAACTGTTTTCTATTTAAATGTTTTTTTTATAATGTAATTTACGTAATTTATTAATGTAAATAATTGACAAAGCCAATTTTTTCAGCATCATTACTCCAGTCTTTAGTGTCACATGATCCTTCAGAAATCATTCTGATCATTTGGTGTATTCATTTATTTTAAATAAACTTACTGACACCAAATTTTTTGAACAGTAGTGTAATGGTAATGGAACATGTAACGTTGATCTTTTTATTCAGATAACAGACAATGCGTAGTTCAAATGTCAAAAAATTTTGCCCATAGCCAAACTAGGTTCCATGAGACAAAGTGCTTTCTTCAGACATGTGTGGCTCTTATAAGTGAATTTGGGTGGTGGGTGTAGTCTGGCAGTCTTTCCCTGACAAGAGGAACTGTGTTGTAGCACTTCTGAGCTGTGTGGGAGGGACAACAAGAAACAAGAAGACAGAGTGTTTCAACTTTGTTTGATATAATACTAGTGTGTGGGCACTGTTCACTCTGGCTCTATGTCAGTCAGAATGAAGAGATCACTCATCAAATCAGCAGCGCCCACACTCCCCACTCTACCCTCGTTTCTAAAGACAGAGAGAGGGAGGAAACAGGTCTGTCAATAAGGACCAGTCGGATGCTTCATAGTGACTGCAGTTACGTTCTGCTGCATCTGCCACCTGAAATCATCATGAGAAAATAAAAATACACACATATATCTCTCACCTGTCTCTTTAAGTCTGGTGTGCACATTTGATTTTCTTTTTTTGTCCCGTCATTTACCCTTGTTGCTTGTCAGAAAATAAAAAAAGATTTAGTCTGAGTCTGGTGTGGTTGAGCTAGAGCTAAGGTTATTTTCATAGTATCATCATAACGTGAAGGGAATGCTCACTAATTTTCAACCAGCTTTGTATTGCTACAATGTCCGAAGTATGTGTAAATGAACGATGTGAAACTCTTTCTACATGTTACCTGCACCCAGACCCGTTTATTTGTCAGCAGATGTACCATTTTGCATTATCTTGCATACTTTTGACAGCTCCAGGGCTTTTGTAAAAACAACAGATTGAATTTTTGCATTTTTTTATTTTTTATTTTTTTGCATTCAAAAGTGCATTATGGATGTTGAAGTTGTTTGCCAAAAGAAACACCACAGCCCCTTTTCTTCCAGGGCTTTTTTAAAAACAACAGATCGAATTGTGACATTTTTGCATTTATTTTTTTTTTTTGCATTCAAAAGTGCATTATGGATGTTGAAGTTGTTTGCCAAAAGAAACACCACAGCCCCTTTTCTCCATGTTCTCTAGTCATGTAGCACGATTTCCCAAACATGTTTGTGTTTTTACTGTACAGACAGCCAAGTTTTATTAAAAGTCCATCTAACCAGCGGTGAATCACCCCTTTAAGGCTTAAAATATATTTGTACAGCAAATCAAATACGATAGACAAGCTAGTATCAAGATTTTTTACTGAACATCTCTCTCACTTATACACATAATAATTTAATCTTATTAAACATAATTATTTAATCTATGTTGAACAAGCATGAATTCACATTGAACAGTTATGCATATTTATACACTCTCAGGCGGAAAAAAAGAGCATCAAACAAGCAGTCCAAGACCCCTGAAAAGGTGTGTCTCGATCCGCTTCCACACTCTGGTGTGGTTCGACTGAAATATGAATGCAACATGAAATAAAGACACCTAAATTAACCAAAAAGAGGACGTGATGTCACAAGAAGTGAGCCTAAAAAGGTCGTGACTGACAAATTGGGATGTGACGTCTCCGTTCCCTCCTTCAGGGAACGAGGGTTACATACGTAACCGAGACATTCCCTTTCAGTCGGTCACGTTGGGACCGACGAATTGGGACGTGACGTCTCTGTTCCCTCCTTCAGGGAACGAGGGTTACATATGTAACTGAGACGTTCCCTTTCAGTCGGTCCCTACGACTCACGTCGTGACCGACAAATTGGGACGTGACGTCTCCGTTCCCTCCTTCAGCGAATGAGGGTTACATATGTAACCGAGACGTTCCCTTTCAGTCGGTCACTACGAGTCACGTCGTGACCGACGAATTGGGACGTGACGTCTCCGTTCCCTCCTTCAGGGAATGAGGGTTACATATGTAACTGAGACGTTCCCTTTCAGTCGGTCCCTACGACTCACGTCGTGACCGACAAATTGGGACGTGACGTCTCCGTTCCCTCCTTCAGGGAATGAGGGTTACATATGTAACCGAGACGTTCCCTTTCAGTCGGTCACTACGAGTCACGTCGTGACCGACGAATTGGGACGTGACGTCTCCGTTCCCTCCTTCAGGGAACGAGGGTTACATACTGTCACGGATCCGGTCTATAGACTTTCATCCAATGAACACAAGAGGTCGCTGTCTTACCATATTGACACTCACTCCACATAGACTGTCACACATCACTCTGGACTACATCTCCCATGCTCCACTGCACTGATTGCGCACTCACCTGCATCCAATAACACACACTATATAGCACTCACTCTGATCCTGCTCAAGTGGCCGAGTATTGTTTAGCGCATATCACTCTTCTAGCGATAGCTGCATTACGGAGCCATTCCTAGTTCCCGGTCCTAGTTCCCAGTTTTAGTTCTAGTTCTAGTCTTAGTCTAGCCCCTTCGTGTTGCCTTGTTGTCTGTTTCCTGACCTTCTGCCTGTGTTTATTGGATTACCCCTCTTGTCAAGCCTACTGGATACTGTTTGCCGATCGAAGCCCCACGCTAGCCCTAGGAATATTCTTTGTCTTGCCTGTGATATACCTGTGTTATCTGACCCTTGCCTGTTTATTGACCACGCCTTTGTAAATAAAGCCTTGCACATGGATCCGCACGGCTCATGTCTCGTTCGCCCCGTAACACATACGTAACCGAGACGTTCAGTATACAGATGTCCAAACTGCCGTCTCCTTGCAGCAGATCTCCATGTGCAACAGACAAATTCCTGATGCTGTTTTGACTCCTTTACACATGTTATAATCTCATTGTGAGTTATCAGATGGTAAAAATACCATTAAATGTATACACATACAGTAAGCGCATTTAGCCCAGAAGACGGCAGTTTTGGATGTCCTCGCAAAATATGTCTTAAAAGCTGTCCAATTTTGATGGTATACTTATGCCTGTTGTTTTGTATTTGTAGGTTCAGTGATAAAGAAATGACAGCGTGAATGCTAAGCAAACCTGTACTAAATGTATCATTTTCTTTTTGGTCCGGACCAAAAGAACCAAGAGAATTGAACTAAAAGTGTAGACACACCTTCAAAGATGCGAGATGGATCACGCAGATCTCATGAGTATTTTATGAGGTGGCGAGTTTGTAAAAATTTGTGTGCAAAAAATGTATGATTTTTAGAGAAAAAAGCATGAAGGTCGACTCCTAATTCGTCAGTAGGACCTAAGCAGATTGCTCGAAATTGTCTGAATGAGATTTTACAAATTCATCCAAATTAGTAACCAAATCGGCAAAGCGTAAAATATTTATGAATTCTCATGAGATTGTGTTGGATGGCTCCAGTTGCTTTTGTATGAAACGAGAAATTGAGTCTGCTGTGTGATACAAGAGACATGCAATCAGTGTCGTCATCAGTTACCCAGAAGAGCAGGCTGATATGTGACCCTGGACCACAAAACCAGTCTTAAGTCGCTTGGGTATATTTGTAGCAATAGCCAAAAAAACATTGTATGGGTCAAAATGATCGATTTTTCTTTTATGCCAAAAATCATTAGGATATTAAGTAAAGATCATGTTCCATGAAGATATTTTGTAAATTTCATACCGTAAATATATAAAAACTTAATTTTTGATTAGTAATATGCATTGCTAAGAACTTCATTTGGACAACTTTAAAGGCGATTTTCTCAGTATTTAGATTTTTTTGCACCCTCAGATTCCAGATTTTCATATAGTTGTATCTCGGCCAATTTCAAAAAAATTGACCCTTGGTTTTGTTGTCCAGGGTCACATATATCTAATCTATCTGAATCATGCTATCAACATCGCATTACGCAGCACTATGTAATTAGCAAATTGTCAGCAAATAAAACCTAAATTGTAAGGTGTTGCTGAAAAATTTCAGGTGCAAAAACTATGGTAAAAATCATCATGCTAATGTAAAAAAATATTAATTCCTCTTCTCTTATTAAAAGATAGAATCAGATGCATGTCTAAAGCTGAACATTTCAATTGAACAACCATTGTTGGAATCTAATTACCCTTCATTGTAATGAAAATAAAAGCAACGTTGTGAAGCTTTATGGAGAGTAATGATTATTTTGCTAGTAATTTTGCAAAATAGCTAAAACAAGCCCAGAATAATTTCCATGGGACAATGGGAGAGTATTTTCTGATACCAGGAGGCTTCTGTGTCATTTTTGCATCACAGAGCTGCTAAGAGCGAACAAAACTGAAGCACTTTCATGTCTAATGAATACAAAAAGAGAGGAGATGAAAGCCAAGATCTTTTATCTTTGGTGATATCGAGGTATAAAAGAGGAGTCTGGGACCTGGCCGACCCATCCCGGGTTTCACAGAGGTTTCTCAATTCCTCTTTCACATTTTAAGAATAGGCAACTGAGCTGAACGGAGAGTTCAAGATCAGACAGCTGTTTCTTTGGCTTTGAAGAACCAGTGAATGTTTACATATATATTATTCTTACACATCGTTTTATCTCTTGCCCTCCATCCTCTCAGACATCAGCTGTCTGCTAGATAGTAAGGCACAAACTTTATGAAACCCATAACTCGACTTTTTATTCAATTCACCTTACTAATCTTACGAAATCTCACTATTTTTAGTTTCCTTTCATGTGTGATTGGTGTATTTTTTGTTCAGGCAGAGTACCAGCATAAGACATGCAAACTACTAAAGCTACATTTATAAACTCAATTTGCTCAAAATTTTAAATAGGTTTTATTACAGTTCAACCCCAGTGCCAGACGACAAAAGAGGTAAATAAGAATCATTTCCTGGAACAGATAATCATGTTTGGCTGGACTGACTCTTCCAGGAAAGCCTCCGTAACCTGACTGATTTTTCATCTGGTTAAAGTCACAGTTATAAAGTTGCTTGAGAATCAGATGGAGCGCGGCTGCTGAATGTGGCATATCTACTTAATAATACATCTGTGCCTGGGAACAATCAAAGGAGGAACAGTTATCAAAAATAAAAGCTGTACATGAATATAACATAAATAATATGTGACCTTGGACCACAAAACCAGTCATAAGGGTCCATTTTTTGAAATTGAGATTTATACATCACATGAAAGCTGAATAAATAAGCATTCCATTGATGTATGGTTTGTTAGGATAGGACAATATCTAGGAAAATCTGGAATCTGAGGGTGCAACAAAAATCAAAATACTGAGAAAATCGCCTTTAAAGTTGTCCAAATGAAGTCCTTAGCCATGCATATTACTAATCAAAAACTACGTTTTGATATATGTATGGTAGGAAATGTACAAAATATCTTCATGGAACATGATCTTTACTTAATATCCTAATGATTTTTGGCATAAAAGAAAAATCGATAATTTTGACCCATACAATGTATTTTTGGCTATTGCTACAAATATCCCCCAGCGACTTACGACTGGTTTTGTGGTCCAGGGTCACATATAACATAACATAAACATAATATAAGAAAGTTAAACAAGCAAAAAAGCATCTACTGACAAAAGACATTATTCCAATAAGCAGCCAAATCAACTGAAAATTTCTCATTTTTTTTCACAGTATTTTCTCGAAGTAAACTTTTTAATCACATTCTTACTCAACACTTGTTATTTAAACTTTTGATTTTGTACAGTAGTTATATTACAGTTCAGTGTGGTTTGGCATAAAATAGTTTATCGAGTGAGTGTTTATACTCTATCTTTTTTTTTCTTCTTTTTTTAAGTTTGTTTGTTTGTTTTTTGAAAGAAATTTTATTCAGAAAGGGTGCAACAAACGTTAATATATTTGTAATATTACAAAAGTTTTCCATTTTAAATTAATTCATGCTTAAATTAATTCAATTTCAATTAATGCTGTTCTTTATTACTTTATATTTATCTGTGACTTTATATTAATCAAAGAATCTTGAAAAAAAGGTTACAGTTTCTATAAAAATATTAAGCTTCACAACATTCTTAAAGATTTATAATAATTAATTTAAAATACTTGTTAGGATAGGACAATATCTAGGAAAATCTGGAATCTGAGGGTGCAACAAAAATCAAAATACTGAGAAAATCGCCTTTAAAGTTGTCCAAATTAAGTTTATAGCAATGCATATTACTAATCAAAAATTACGTTTTTATATATTTACGGTAGGAAATTAACAAAATATCTTCATGGAACATGATCTTTACTTAATATCCTAATGATTTTTGGCATAAAAGAAAAATCGATAATTTTGACCCATACAATGTATTTTTGGCTATTGCTACAAATATCCCCCAGCGACTTACGACTGGTTTTGTGGTCCAGGGTCACATATAACATAACATAAACATAATATAAGAAAGTTAAACAAGCAAAAAAGCATCTACTGACAAAAGACATTATTCCAATAAGCAGCCAAATCAACTGAAAATTTCTCATTTTTTTTCACAGTATTTTCTCGAAGTAAACTTTTTAATCACATTCTTACTCAACACTTGTTATTTAAACTTTTGATTTTGTACAGTAGTTATATTACAGTTCAGTGTGGTTTGGCATAAAATAGTTTATCGAGTGAGTGTTTATACTCTATCTTTTTTTTTTTCTTTTTTTAAGTTTGTTTGTTTGTTTTTTGAAAGAAATTTTATTCAGAAAGGGTTCAACAAACGTTAATATATTTGTAATATTACAAAAGTTTTCCATTTTAAATTAATTAATGCTTAAATTAATTCAATTTCAATTAATGCTGTTCTTTATTACTTTATATTTATCTGTGACTTTATATTAATCAAAGAATCTTGAAAAAAAGGTTACAGTTTCTATAAAAATATTAAGCTTCACAACATTCTTAAAGATTTATAATAATTAATTTAAAATACTTGAGCAGATCAGCATATTAGAATGATCTCTGAAGGATCATATGACACTGAAGACCATCACAGGAATGAAATACATTTTAAAATATATTGAAATAGGAACAGTTGTTTTAAATTGTAATGATATTTCACAATATTACTGAGTTATTCTGTATTTTGATCACACAAATACAGCCTTTGTGATTATAAGAGACATGCTGACCTGTGAAATACAATTAAAGCTGTAAATTGATATTTATGGGGTTCATTTAAGGGGTATTGAAACTGAATATTTCTTTTATACTTTTTACCCCTTAGAGTACTTATAGCTGTAATGTACAAACAACTCGAAATAGTACTAAAGTACAGTAGTGAAGCACAATTACTCATATGTTTCATCTTCTTTACTCCCCTACCAGCAAAAAAAAAAAAAAACAGACCTTCGGCAAAATTCAAACCAAAGTTTTGCCATCATTTCAATAAATGTTCAACAGTTTTTGAGTGTGATGTAAAAGCTAGTGAAAGATTAATGACACTGCTGTTAATGCTATCTGCAGTGATAAAAGTGAATCTGAAGATCCTTCAAAGACAGAAATGGATGAGGCTGAGAGGTTGTGAAAAAAAAAGCACAGAACCTCATAAAAAGCCTGAAAGTGTGATCCAAAAATACATCTTCACAAATCATCTATCTTTCACATCAAAATTTCATGGGTGAATTTCGCAATTCTATACATATAATAAATCTTTGCGTTTTCTCATTGTTATTCAGTGGTGCTTGCGTCAAGCATTTGACATTTATTACGGTGAGATGGAGAGAAGGGGTGAAGGCCCTGCGGATGACAGAGAACAGATGGTTTAGCACACAGGAGTCTCTTGAGGACACCAGCGCTTAATGACATATGTACATCCAGACAGTCAATGTAAATCTCAGAGAGAAGAACGCCATGCTTTCTGCCTCTTGCTGCATCTGTAAATACAATATAAGAGATGTATACGCAGGGGCGTGAGATCTGAAAAGTGTGGGGACACTTTATAACCCTTATGAGCTGGCTCATGAATATTAATTAGATGATGTAAGGTATGCACAGCAGTGTTAACTGATTTGCTGACAAGCATACATAGTAGACGCTAGCATTGCAGCCAAGCAAAAGATTGTTGTGTAAAAATGTGGGCCAGGAATGAAAAATCTGGGTGGGTGTATGTCAATATCTTGATAGTAAGGTTTAGAGTAGATAACTTCACTGTAACATAGAAAATATGTAGAGAAATAGATTTCCTGTCTGAATATTCTCCTTTTCTATTAAGTTTACGGACATTTCCTTCAACCCTAATACACAACACAATGCAATGCACAATTTAAAATACAGGTAAAACACCTGTTTAAAAAAATGATTACTTCATAATAACACAATACAGTGGGCCCTATTTTTACCGACTTTTCCTAGAACTTATATTCTGTCATCTTTACCCAGGAGGAGTAGTTCACCCAAAAATTGAAATGTGCTGAAAATGCACTGCCCTTCAGGCCAAGATGTAGATGAGTTTGTTTCTTCATTTGAACAGATTTGGAGAAACTTCACTTGCTCAGTGAATGGGTGCCGTCAGAATGAGAGTCCAAACAGCTGATAAAAACATCACAATAATCCACAAGTAATCCACACCACTCCAGTCCATCGATTACTGTAAAGTAAAGCAAAAAGCTGTGCATTTGTGAGAAACAAATCCATTGTTAAGAGCATTCTGACGGCACCTATTCACTGCAGAGGATCAAATATAATTGAAATACTGTATTTTCCAGCCTCCAGCAATTGTGTATGACTGTAGTTCATTTTTGTTAGCATAATTTTCAAATTCCATATAATTTATTATATGGATGATTATTTAAGATAATATATAGATTATTATCTGTACATTTGTACATTATTTATTATATGTGAATGATTGTTTTTACTGTAAAGAGTTGACATTCAGAGTTGATCAAGAGCACAGAGCATGAATGCTTTTTAAAGACTTTTAAATATCACTCTACTGCAGTCACAATAACATCACATCTCCAGCTGTCATAATTAAACCAGAAACAATTTTTTGTTTTGTTTTTTGCTTCACCATTTGTTATTAAAGCTGTCACCAATTCAAGCTGTTTCTAATTTTGTTTTAAATCCATGTCAGAGTTTAAGCATTTTAACTGAAATGTTTCTGTGTACTTAATTGGGTGGCACACATTAAACTAATACTGGAGCTTTGTGGAGGATACAGAGATGAAAAAAAAAAAAGCTGAATCGTCCTTCACTTCAATACAACAAATGATTTAATCCATTTTCTTTTCTGTCTGGAAACTTCACGATGACAGCAGAGCAGCTTTTGGTGTGAATGTGGATTAATGTCCACGCTAAATAAATCTTACGAGCTTAATGACATAGTTATGCAGATTGTGAGTGCTGAGACAGTCTGTAAGAGTGTTAAGTGGAATAATCCCACCATGTGGCACCCTCAGAGGAAGTTGAGCTCCAGCCACTTCCTGTGTGAGGATTTTGGGCTACATGATAGACAACACAAACAAAAACAATCCAGAAGTTATAGCTACTTAAATTTCAGTCTGTTTCTCACACAAAGCTATCGTATGACTTTGAAAGACTTGCGATGTAGTGCAAAACAAAATAAAAAATCAGATGAACCACTTTTATGATGGTTTCATAGTGGTTTTTGGACATTTTTGGAGCTTGAAAGCCATTGGTCTCCATCACAAAATCGCATAGGTTGTAGAATCATGTGAGGCTGAGTAAATGATGACAGGGTTTTCATTTGTGGGTGAACTATCCCTTTAAGATGGTCACTAAACAGCTGTAACCTGTTACCATCATTGCCTTCCCACCTAATGAAAGATACACTTTAAAGTTAAGATAAGATATTATGTCGTTCTCAATTGCAATTGCAGACCGACCTGTCACATTCACATGTTCTCAATTTCGCTTCTCTCTCTCACTGCATTTTTCTCCCTTTCTTGTTTTTATGAGACATGATCTCGGATACATCTGTGGAGATAAGGCCTGACCGTGGAGTTACACTCCTGGTTAAATCATTAGGCTTGAATGTGTCAGTCATTGTCCATGAACTCTGTGGGCCCTGGTTACTTGAAATTACACGAATTTTTCCAGAGACACTTTAATACACCCTCACCATCAGGAAGACACATACACCACAGGGAGGGTATCAGGTGGGAGAGGGAGACATGTACATAAAACTCAGTGGGAAACAGGCTGTAAAACCTCCACTTTAATCTCAAGTCAATGTAAGAAGCACAAGGCCTGCGGGTGATAATGTGTTATCGACCAAATGTGATCTGCCCTTCAACCCAACCACAAGTAACTGGTATAAAGAGAGAGAAAAGCAAAAATCAATACAGTTCCTCCTAAGTTCCTTTATTATAAAAAAAACGTTACGGGTTGAAATACATGGATATCCCCAAGTATTTATAACTGATTTGTATTGCATTTAAAAATACATTTAGAAATTTAGACATATAAATGTATGAATTTAAAATTCAAATTCAAGTAGAAAGGGATTTAAGCATAAATAAATAAAAATGTAAATTAATTTTTAATAAAGGGAAAAAACATTTAAGTGCCAGCTGACCAGAATTTTTAGAGCAGAACTGCAATATAACAGGTATATTTATATAAATGCAACAAAGAAAAAAAAATATCTTTAAATTGAAACGTACATTTAGGCAGTTTTCATTTTTCATAGTGAAGCCATCAAATAGAACAAATAATAATAAAAAAAAAAACAATTGTGTCTTTAGCAATTTATTTAATTAAAATGTATTTTTCATGTTTGTTTTTTCATAAATCCTGAAATGATGTTCTTATGGCTATAGTTAAACCAACAAACACAACAAATAAAATTCCTATGGGTATTTGTGTTTTAATAACAATTTTTTTTTAAGTTTAAACTGATGCGAAAATAAAAGTAATGTATTTGTCATCACAGCAACAAAATATGGATTTCAATAAAACAATGCCAAATTGTACTGTTTCTTACACAATACACATTAATGGCCAGTGAGGAATATTTTTGGCTGGTTAATTGTTTCCATTTTCAAAAAAGTTCATTTTGGACCCTTGATAAACTTGATAATTTGCCATAAAGTTCAGTGCTTTTCTCAGTATCACGCAGTGGGTGTGACACAACGCTCCAAATTGTATAAATATTTGTTCTAATTATAATTTGCAGTAACTAAGGAAACATTTAGTATAATGACTGTCATTACACCAAAACTCTTCAGTTACTAAACTTAAACCCTTCATTTCATGGTTAATACAGTGGCATCCAAAAAGTAATAACATTTCTGATGGTTCAGTACATCTGTAACAGAACACAAAGAGACGCAGGCTTGATCCACTGTGCACTGATTCTTGTCATCTGCTATTACATACCTGATGCTTGAAGTCATTTCTTTTAAACAAACTTCTGCGGTGCATTACAGCCCATCTTGTTTGCATTAAATTACTGTTCTAAACACCTGATTTCAACTTAATATTGCACATCAGAAAGGCTTCAAGAAAATTAAAACCAGGTCATTTTCAGGGCCCATCTGTCAGTCTGGTCACTGGTAAAGAGCTCAGAAAGGGAAAGGAATCGTTTTGAGAATCATTTCCCTTCTGGTGTCACATCACACCAAAGCGGTCGGATTTAAACTGCTTTTAGAAGAACCTTTTTGGAAATTTCCCAAGGTATGTTCAGTATCAGAGAGTAACTGACCCATCTCTGACTCATCTAGTTCCCATTAATGCATACTTCCAGAGGCCTGATCTGGAAAAGCCAGACAGATGGAGAACTGAGGTTTATGAGGAATGTATACTGTATGTGGGAGGACAGGCACTCGTCTTGTTTTAGTAAATGCTCCTCGTGGATCAGCACTGACCCTCTGCTTCAGTCACAGATGTTCTTTCTCTGTGAATCTTTTGGACTGAGAGCCCTGAAGACTTTAATACAATCACAGCATCCGTTTTAATCTGCTGCTTTGCAGATGGTTGATTAGGAACCTGGTATGTGTCATTCTGCATGTTTCCACCAGGAGGGTTTTATCTGTGATCTTAATAACCAAGATTCCTTTATTTTCTCTCCCTTATTCTCCAGCTTCCTCTCAGACAGTGTCCTACTTCTTTCTGGAGGATGCTCAAAAAAGCTGGCTCTCCTTCTCCTATCAAAGAAAAGAGAAGTGATGACAGTTACATAAAAAAAATGAAATTAATTATCTTCAGTGGTATTTCAAACAAAACTCCATTCTAGCAAGCTGTTTCAAGTCTCCAAAACTGCTTAAAGTCCTGCCTGATGGTTAACATCACGTCCAGCTGCTCTTCTGAATGAATTGTTTTTTAATGTCAGAGAAGAGGAAAGTCAGAAGTGTTATATTATAAGGAGACAAAGTAGCATATTAAAGGGGTCATATGATGCGATTTCAATTTGTCCTTTCTCTTTGGAGTGTTACAAGCTCTTGGTGCATAAAGAAGATCTGTAAAGTTGCAAAGACTAAAGTCTCAAATCCAAAGAGATAGTCTTTATAAAAGTTAAGAGTCAACCAGGCCTACCTAAAACGGCTCGTTCTAACACGCCCCCACATAACTGGAGCTGATCCATGCTGGTCGCTGAGGAAATACATCAACTTAACACTGTCGATCGCCGGATCGGCTTTCATTGTGGACGAATCGGAGTCCAGCCCGGGGTCATCATATGTGGTTGCCGCAAACCCACCGGCCGCTCCTTCGTCGAATCCGCCTCCGTTCACGATAGCTGGCCAATCACAGCACACCTCGCTTTTTCAGACTGATGAGCTTTGTAAAAATCGACGCGTTTCAGAAAGGCGGGGCATAGAGGAGAAACAATAATGTACAGTATGTGGAAAATAATGTGTTTTTTTAACCTTAAACCGCATAAACACATTTCATTACACCAAATACACAAAATAATGTTCTTTTTAGCAACATCATATGACCCCTTTAAACCTTGTATTTACATTAGGACATTTTCTTGGTGTCATCATTTAGTGACCATACATAAGTAGGTTTTGTAGGTTCCGATAGACACTGAAATATACAATATTAACAATTTGACGGCATGTAAAACACATCTTTAAAGTGTGGTCACATTTACTGTGGCTCTGTGAAATTACGAGGGCGAAATCCAGCCATTTTAATAGGAATCCACACAATCAGGAATTTCATGTGTGGGTGAAAAAGTTCCCCTTTCAAAAGGGTTTCAAGTTGGCCATGTAAATTTGTCATGTTGACCAACAGAAAGCTGTGTAAGGTCAAAAATTATCAAAGACTTCTGCTTTCCTGTCCCACAGGAAGGCACAGAAGTGCTGATATCGATCAAGGCCTGTAGGCCAACATGTGTATACATCGGGGGTCTTCTAATTGTCACACCTTTTGCACAATGGGTGAAGTTGTAATCTGCTGATTGGTCAGTTTGAATGTCTCACATTTGGTTTTTAGTCACATGGTCAAGGAAGGGATAAAAGAAGATTGCAACTGTTGCTCTTGGTCTTTCCTTTGCTACCTCTTTTTCTTTGCTGCCTCTCTCTTCTTGGGGCTCTGCCCTCTCTCTCTCCCTCTCTCTCTCTCTCTCAGGTAATATTTTACATACATGCTGGGTACAATTAATTGTTCATGTTTTACCATCCTTCATCTATTTTGTAACCAATTCAAGTGTAACCATAACAAAATATTGTTATTAAACCATTTCAATTATTAATTATGTGCTAACTAGTCTTGATTCAACATTAATATTGAAGTGCTACCTATTGCAATACAATATAGTCACTTAATAGCAACGCTCTCCCACATATTTAGCTATTCTAACTGCGCTTATTTCCGTCGTTGGTATAAGTGGCAGTGGGTGGTAATAGACTAGAAATGTACAGTTTTATACCATCGTGCTGACAACGTTTCTTTAGTCATTCGGCAATCCTACAGCCTGAACCACTGTAGGGAAACCATCCTTACAGCTGTTTGGTTTGAAAGTGTGTGAGCTGTGCTTCATAAATTATTGACAATAGACAATAGACCTTTTTTGCCTGTGACAATGTTTTGCTAATGTGAAACACTTTTATAGACATACAAAATTGTGAATCCTAATTTTATGAAAAATTTGAACCTTTCAGAGGACACCACACTGCAGGTTAAATACTAAGCCAGACTTTCATTTATTAAGAAATGATGGAGAATTTCCAGAAAAAGACATTTTTATGGCAGATTTATTTCCAGATGGGACAAGTTGTCTATTATGGCAGACCAATAAGTAAAAAAAAAGTGCATTATCAATAACAGCATTGATTTTTCTAGTGAAGAAGGTTATTAAACAATGAGAAATATTGAGCTGTCAAACATGGCAAAAAATGTCACATGAAACAGATGCAATATGAGGTATATTCATTTCATTTAGAGGTTTACTATATTAGGAGACTTTCTAACATTGTAAATGATTTTGGCTTTATTAAGATTTGCAAAACCTTCATGTAATTGCATTATTAAACTATAAATGAACAGATACAGTAACATGTTCTATCAAGGTGTAAGCATTAACATTCATTCTCTGAAGATCTCAGTGGTGATTTGTCCTCACATTGTAATGCCGGTATTATAGGAAGGGCTTCTTTCATGATAGTAATTTTTAGCTCTTCAGGTTTAATGGTCATAATCATGATAACATAATGCCTCTTCTTTATAATGCCAGCAAAGCAGCTCTGAAGGACTTTATGGCCGTGTTAAAGAGACCTGTAAAATAAATGTTTTTTTTCGCTTAAGGAAAGAGGTTTAATGCATCAACCCTGACAGAATTAAAGGGGGACTTGTGTTACTATATTATATAGATATTCATATGAATGTAGTTCTAGCGCACATACATAGTTTATTTGATAGCACTTTAGAAGTTCTACTAACTATAAGTAACTTGCAACTATGTCAAGTGTTACTGTATCTGTTCATTTATAGTGTAAGCATTAGCATTCATTCTCAATGGCACTGGTTGATACTTACAAAATGCATATATTTTTTACAGAAAAAAAAATCTTAAATCTTAAAAAAACAGAACAGAATGATTTCACTATAATGTCAAATGAGGACTGTGTTCAATTGCAATGGTATTGCAGAAGAAGATAAAGAAGATATATTTTGAAAAAGGTTTTGCTTAGACTTCCATTGTATGGAACAAACAGACATTTCTCAAAATATCTTCTTTTGTGTTTCACAGAAGAAATAAAGTCAATAAGTTGTAGAAATATTTTAGGGTGAGTAAATGATGACAGAATTTTCATTTTTGGGAGAACTATCTCTTCTAGTTCATAAAATCAACTGACTCATTCCATGAATTCAATATTCTATTGTATTTATGATAAATTAAATCAATAATATGTGAAACATACCATCACAATTAGCAGATATTAAGCAGACAGTCCACTAATGCTATTGACTGGTACTTGACATAGTTGCAAGTTACTTATAGTTAGTAGAATGTCTAAAGTGCTATCAAATAAACTATGTATGTGCGCTAGAACTACATTCATATGAATATCTATATAATATAGTAACACAAGTCCCCCTTTAATTCTGTCAGGGTTGATGCATTAAACCTCTTTCCTTAAGCGAAAAAAAACATTTATTTTACAGGTCTCTTTAACACGGCCATAAAGTCCTTCAGAGCTGCTTTGCTGGCATTATAAAGAAGAGGCATTATGTTATCATGATTATGACCATTAAACCTGAAGAGCTAAAAATTACTATCATGAAAGAAGCCCTTCCTATAATACCGGCATTACAATGTGAGGACAAATCACCTCTGAAGATCTCAGTGATAGTTAGAGTGCCTTGAATGCCAATGTTAACTTTCGATGAGATAAAATTGTGTCCACATGCAGATGGTGTATTGATTCTGAAGGAAATATGTTTTTATGCTGGCTGCTATTTTGTCTTACTTGATGTAGTCTACCTTCAAAAGGGCTAATATGGCATTTTTCTTATGAATATTTAAGTGTTGATTTGCATCTGCTTCTGAATATGCTGTGACCAAGAATGTTATGTGATTAAATATAATTTAGAAATCGAATGACATTATGATGAAAACTGTGCATTTTTTCTAATTTATCTGACTGGTTAGACAACAAATGGACTACAAATCAAATAATGAGAAATTTTTCCCCTTGCTCACTCTTGCCAAGTTTCAGTGGATGGCTTATGCATACAGTCATATATAACATTCAAAACAAACATCAGAGCAGATTTATTCTCCAGTGTCGCAGTACAATAAAACAGACAATCATAATCCTTCAGCAGTAAAGGCAGTGTATCCGACTGATTCTTCAAGATTAGCTGTTGCTGAGATCTTCTGTTCAGCCCATTATTTTAAAATATTGCTCATGTACATTTTTGGTCCACCAAAGTGTGTCTTGTGCACACTTTGTGTTTCTGTCTTTACAACCACAAATTACCATCCCGTAACATTTTATGATCCAATAAATATGGGTTATTGGGAGATGAAAGAAGCAGTCTTCCATAAAACAGCTTCAGTGTAAGGATGTGCAGGTGCTGCTGAAACCTCTAATGAAATCAAGCGAGTGCAGCTCTGGACACACTGAACACTCTCCACCTGCTCGTGATTAAGAGGGACTTTGAAGGGCACCATCTGCTCTCTGGCTTTCTGACCAGAGCGAGAAGGAAGGAAGCGGATGGATAACAACTGGAGAAGACCTCGAGGGAGCTGTGCAATCCAGGAAGTCTAGTCTGTCTCCCAGTCACTTTAGGGCATTTACACATCCCTGTGCTACCTTGAATCCTTGTCAAGCAGAATATACTGTCATGCTAGTATTGAGTTTTTGAGTAAAACTGCAGGTTAATGCACTTCTTTCTGACATCTGGAACTTGAGATTGCGGTATCATCTCATCAATCTGACTCAAAGAAAAAGTGGAACTATTGAGCAGCTTTAAATGTCTCGGTGTCTCTCAAAACTTTTCTTCTGATAAGAAATAATAAGCTAGCTGCATTCTAAAAACATGCTAGCAATGCCTAGCAACGTGCTATCAACACCCAGCCACATGGTAACAATGTATTTTTTTAATTATGTAAAACATGGCACAATATGAAAATTATGAGCAAAACAAAGAGCACACTTGTCCAAGCGTGCGTCCATCCTTCCAAAGAATGTCCTTCTGTCCACATGGAATTTACTTGGAATATGACTGAACCTGAAGACATTTATGTTAGCTTAGCTAACATTTATATTCATTTATTTTTATTTCATTTCTTTTCAGATAAATAGATATTTAATTCATGTTTAAATAATATATTATATATATGTTGTTGTTTTGTTTTGTTTTTGAAAGACCTCTCATGCTCACCAAGGCTACAATATTTGATTTTAAAAAATACAGTACGAACAGTAATATTGTGAAATATTATTATAATTTAAAATAACTGTTTTCTATGTGAGTATATTTTAAAATGTAATTTATTCCCGTTAACTTAAAGGGTTAGTTCACCCAAAAATGAAAATTAGCCCATAAATTACTCACCTTCAAGTCATCCTAGGTGTATATGACTTTCTTCTTTCAGACGAATCCAGTCGGAGTTATATTAAAAATTGTCTTTGATCTTTCAAGCTGTTTAATGCCACTCAGCGGGTGTTGCATGCATCAATCCAAAAGAAGTTAAATAAAAAGTGCCCGTCCATAAAAAAAAGTGTCTCACACGGCTCCGGGGAGTGAACAAAGGCCTTCTGTAGTGTATCGATGCGTTTTTGTAAGAAAAATATCCATATCCAAAACGTAATATTCACTTTAATCTAGCTTGCACTCACTGTTGTACACGGAAGCAGCTCTGGGCGGATGACATATGAGGTCAGTGCTGCGCAATTTGGCTCTTTGTCCAAAAAATTAATAAATAAACGGGAAGTGTTCGGGACACCTGTTTGAAGACTTGATTTTTGCAGTTCTGTTTCACACAGAAATCACACATGCTCTCAGAAAAAAAATTTAAATCTTTAATGACTGCACTACAAGTCAATGATTTGATTAATGAAGAACTCCAATTATTGGTTTAGTTTGTCATCTGACCGCTTTCAGTATCTTATTCATTGATTATGTGAAGGCTCCCAAAGAGAATTACAGTTTTTCTGTTTGACAACCTTCACTTGATAAAAGGGTTTTGCTGCGGTCTGAGGTGAATGAGGGAAGAATAGTGGAGATAAACTGCAACAGCAATGTAATAAGTGCTATATTCACTGCACAGTCAAGAACAAAGATCCAAAGACTGTACAAAACAGGTAAAGGTCACCATGGAGATAAAAGAGAGAAAGCCAAAATAACTCAAAAGAATGTGGTTTTCAACCTACAAAGATGATCTATAGTTAGCATGAATTGAAGAGAACAGATGAGGTATAAAAAGTATTGTATAGGGTTGCTTATTTGTTGGTATTTCAAAATCATTTAAAGGGGTCATATGATGCTTTTTTAAAGATCATTATTTTGTGTATTTGGTGTAACAGAATATGTTGACATGCTTTAATGTTCAAAAAACACATAATTTTTTCAAATACTGTACATTATTGTAGGTCCTCTAT
>NW_015627919.1:337676-343868 GCF_001515625.1 Sinocyclocheilus rhinocerous
CGGAGCTGTTGCTGTAGTTGTGAACAGGGGCGCTGAGAAATAGGCGATGGGCTCTGATTGGTTAGCTAGCCCAGTGTGTTGTGATTGGCTAAACCACCTCTAGAGCTCGTCTAAATGTCCCGCCCCTCACCTCAGTGGCATGTGCTCCGGTTGTATTGTAAACAATGGCGTCGTTAATATCGCTTATCAGTTTGAGCCCGATTGAGAAGCAGAGGATATTATTGAAGAGGATCGTGCAGAACCTGTGCAAGCACGGCTTTTAATGGTAGGCCTATGTTTTTTGTTTGTTGTTGTCTCATACTTTTAGATATGGTGTTATTTGTAAATGCTACTGCTTATGTTAGCTTTTAATATACAGTTTTATCCTGATTAAAGCTTTAATACAGTACGGCAACTGCACGCGCGTCCATGTTTAACGCTTCTCATAGCTATGTGAAAATAAGTGTATAATTGGAACAGTTCATTGTTGGAGCTGAGCTGAGAGAGAGAGAGAGAGAGAGAGAGAGATGCAGAGCGTGTGCAGAGCAGGGGGACGCGAGGAACAGTATTAAGAACTGCTGCTTTAGAACATTGATTTTGAAACTTGTGAATCCATTAGAATCGTTAGAAGACAGAATCGCGATTCATATAAGAACAGATTTTTACGTGCACCTCTAGTTCTCTCTTCCTCTTCTCTAAAGCAGCGCAGCAAGGCCTCGCCCCCTTTGCTGCCTTTTCCCGAGGGCGGGGTTTGTCAGGGTTTGTGATGTCACGAACCCGGGAAGTAACTTCTTGTAGTCCCTACGAGCCGTTTTTGTAGGCATTAAACTGCCAGAATTTTAAAAGACGATATCTCCGTTTGCATTGAACTTTCAGCTTCGTAACTTTGCAGATGTTGTTTATGCTCAAACAGCAACATTACACACTAACTAACATTAAAAAAGTGAAATCGCAATCAACCACCCCTTTAAATTATTTTTCCTGCAGTGAAAAAGTTTCCTGTTGCTTAATTCATACACAGAGAGAAGTTTCAATCTGAAGAATTTGGTCCCGTGCAGAATGAAGCAACAGATTGTTCTCTTCGCTCACATGCCCTTTGCATTTGGCCTTATGCAGTTGTTCTGAACGAATAAACAGCGATGCCACGCACAGAGACATCTCTTCCTCTTCTCTAAAGCAGCGCAGCATGGCCTCGCCCCCTTTGCTGCCTTTTAACGAGGGCGGGGTTTGTCAGGGTTTGTGATGTCACGAACCCGGGAAGTAACTTCTTGTAGTCCCTACGAGCCGTTTTTGTAGGCATTAAACTGCCAGAATTTTAAAAGACGATATCTCCGTTTGCATTGAACTTTCAGCTTCGTAACTTTGCAGATGTTGTTTATGCTCAAACAGCAACATTACGCACTAACTAACGTTAAAAAAGTGAAATCGCAATGAACCACCCCTTTAACATCTCAAAATAATTCAACTTTTCAATGTTATTACATTTTTCCACTTTCTCTCTGATGTTGAGTTACATCTGACTGTGAAAGAGGTTTTTTTTTTTTTTCTTTTTGGGTGAAGGGCTTTCTAAAAAAGTAATTGATCCGTCACAGAAATGTTTTGTAAATCCTCTACACTTACATTTAGAGAAAGAAGAGATGACTCACCGGCTGACATTTCTTAAAAGAATGACATCTCTGTTTTGTCTCTTCAGCTGTGCTCCTCAGGTAACTAATCATTTTTTAGATGTTTGTGAGGGAGTGAGGACTGACACAGTGGGGGTTTGCACTGACAGGTCTTGGAGAGGCTTTAAAAAATGCAAATAGACACATACAAATAAAAGTGCCCATGAGAAGAATGAAAAAGGGGAGTAACTGTGCTCGTCAGCTGGGAGATGTGAAGGTCAGGTTGTCTGGAAAGGGTGGCGTGGCGACAACTGAACCTCCACAAAGTGTCAGCGGAGAGAAAAGATACTGTATTTATGGCAGCAGTGACAAGACACAATGAGCATTATGTCTGCCTCGTCATGCACTATACCAGCAGGACTCTTCTTGGCCACCTGCACATGTCATTCGCCTTGACCATGATGTTTTGGGCGATGACATCGAAACTAACATGAATAGTAAACTAACATGTCAGAGAGTTTGATGGGGTAAAACAAGGAAAGAGGTTTTTAAAAGATCCCCGCCGTGCAGAAAAAGGCATTTCCAAACTATTTCGGTACCGCTGAGGACTGAGAGTTAGAAAATCAGGTCATGAGAGAGTGTAATGATCGGAACATCTCAGGTATGGCTGAACGCAGACAGTTGTTCTTTAGACTTTTTGGGACGTCTTTTTTATTCTTCGGGAACAGAATAAAACAGCGGAAGGTGTCGTTGACGTCTTTTGCAAATTCCCCTTAATAGGCCCTCTAGCTCTAATTTTACTCTCACAGGAGGAATAAAAGCATTTTACATTTGTACTGCATTCTTATTTTTGGCAGCCAAAGGCCAAGGAAGACAGCAGCCCGTGGATCAGAGTCTCAATGCTGAGATCACAGTCATCTTTTTATGATTTTACCCAAAATCCTTCTAATCTCATATCATCCTTTCCATTGACGTGGAACCAGCATCTGTGAGTCACTCCGTTTATTGGGGAAGTCGTGGCCTAATGGTTAGAGAGTCGGACTCGTAACCCAAAGGTTGCGGGTTCGAGTCTCGTACCGGCAGGGATTGTAGGTGGGGGGAGTGAATGTACAGCGCTCTCTCCCACCTTAAATCACAATTATTTTGGCTGGAACTTTTCTAGCATTTAATTCTAGGTCTGTGTGGTAATATAGACTCGAGATTGATACATTTGTCAAATTGCATGTAAGTCTATCATCATAAAGCCTGATGCTATCCCTGCTGAAAAAAACAGCATGGTTTAAGCTGGTCCTTAGCTGGTCATGAGCTGGTCCTGAGCAGGAGCTAGTTGCTTAGGACCAGCTTAAACCAGCAGCCATGCTTCAAAACATACCTAACCAGCATATGCTGGATTTTTTTTTTTCAGCAGGGATGGTTGTCTTTCCCTACACATCTCTTTATTTAGTTCACTTGAATGTCTTTAATCACTGTAAAGAAAAGTCGGGTTATGTTTTTCCAACCCAATGTTTCCATTTCCAAGAACACTCCAGTCCCCACAGGCCTTTAGTTGCATGAATATTCAGGTACAAAATGATCATGCAGTTAATAATCATGAGGTTGTTTTTCCACAGCTTAACTAATGTACATTTTGTAACCGAGTAGTTTCAGTTTAAAACTCTGTCATAGTGTTGCCATATGAGGACTGTTTATGGTTTTGCAGCGACATCTTGTGGTTGAAATGATGAATGATTGTGGCTAAAGCTGATTTGTTTAAAATGTGAGTTTGTTGTGCAATCCAATTGGTGTGGTTGAAATTGCTTGAAGGTTATACTACTGCATAATGGTTCCAAAACTAATAATTATCTTATATATTGTTGTTAGTTTGATAGGCAGCACAAACAGCTTGAAAGGTGTGAAGAGTGGGGGCAATTGTAACATTTTCCTTGATAACATCTTTTGGGATAAGAAATGTATCCATGTATGTGCCAGTGGTAATAGTACCTAAAATATAGAAATATTTACACTGAATAAGACCTGATAATATTGTATTTAATAAAACAAGTCAGAATGTTACATTCGCCCCATTGCAAGGGTTGTTGTAAAAATAATGATATTGATATTGTCTCTCAAATAAAAGAACACACTGAAGTAATAACATTTCTTAATTATTATACTTGTATAGTTTTAATCCTTAATGTTTGTGACTGTAGAGAATTTGGGGGTTGGTAAGATTTGTAAATATCTGTGGTCTCTTATGCATATCCAAGGCATTTATTTAATCAAAAATACAGTAATATTATGAAATATTATTACAATTTAAAATAACGGTTTTCTATTTTGAATACATTTCAAACTGTATTTTTGGTGGGTGATAATTTTTTTCAGGATATTTAAAAATGAAAAAAAAATGTACAAGTTTTTATATATTTTTTTTGTTTGTTTGTTTGTTATTGTTTTTTTTTTTTGTACTTCAATATTAATTTTGAAAGTGTTTTAAATGTCAGCTTCACTGGTGTAAACTGGGAATTTTAGATGAGATCTGAGGCAGGCTAAGCAAGTCTTTTAAAACCATTAAACCAATTTTCTTGTCGTCTGGATTTCTGGGACCGGAACAGCAATAGGATCTATCCACAAATGTAAAAAATTATTTCAGATGTGTCAAAACAACTTAAAGCACATAATTTTGCTTATAGCACACGTATACATTTCACCACACTTCTTAAATGGGGTTTCAGAAAGTCCACAGTGTGAGGATGTAATAAATATGATTTTGTTTACTGAATATTCATCAGTCCCTGATGATATTTTTATCTGTATATATGTCTGCATATAAAAACACATGAAACCACAGTGACTTATTTTCCCTGAGTTCCAGTGAGGTTCCCATGACAACTGTCGTTCCTGTTGATTGCATTACTTGTTCACTTTTAGTATCATGAATGGAAATGGATACAGAATTGATGGTTAAGACAGAAGAGTGCTAGGGTGTAAATAATGCACCATGCATTATTGACTTTTTCTGGATTAGTGTGGACAGTCAAAATCCATAAAAAGGGCACAATGTACCGTAGTAATATGAAGGAATTTTGAATTTTGCACTTGCGTTGTGTTTTAGGGTTAATGACCTGGCAGAAAATTACCAGTACATTTTATTTAACAGCGTAGGTTTGTCTGGTTATGTAGTCCAGTTTTCCCCAGCTAGTAAATACTACACTATCTGGCTGCAAAAAAATTATCGGACATAAAAAAAGAATCACTATAACAGACAGACATCTAAGATGAATTAAGTCTAACTCTTTATTATTGCAACAACAGTCACAGAAAAATCCAGACAAGGCATTGATTTACTCAATGCAAAAAGAGCAGCGGGGAAACTCCAGTACATTTTGCTATTATTTTATTTATTTATTTATTTATTATAATTTATAAGCTGTTATGTTTTTTATACCAGTCTTGGTTCACACTGTTCTGGTCTGTTACTAATTCAGTAGCATCACTCTATTGGTATTGAGCCGAAGCAGGTTGAAGGTGGTGTAGTTCTGTTGAGACATTATACAGTCAATATCTATCACCATAATCTTTTGAAGTTATATATATATATACACACACACACACACACACATCATTCTAATATGCAGATTTGCTGCTCAGTAAACATTTCTTATTATTAATGTTTCAGCTTTGCAATCACAAGAATAAATTACATTTAAAAAATATATAGAAAACAATTATTTTAAATTGTAATAATATTTTACAATATTACTGTTTTACTGCATTTTTTTTATCAAATAATATTTAATTTCTGGGTTAACAAATGACAATTTTTGAGCAACAGGATTTTGGGTCAGACGTATCAAACCTCTGTCTGGTCCACCAGTCCTTTCACTTCAGGTTGTTTGGATGTCATATACAGTAAACCTAAAATATAACAAGTTAAGAAAGTCATCCTAAAGGATGGGTGTTTGAACGTCAAATTCAGAGAATTTCACTGCCCCGACCCCCTATCACCTAAACTCTGCTTTTACTTACCTGCACTAAAGTGTTGTGCTATTCCTGAGCAGCATTAAGCACAGGTACACATCCTTCAGCCCAAGAATCAATCGCACAGCGCTGAGGTTCTGGATCCTCTTGCCAAAAGAGTTCATGTTCTGGATCATCCCCTTCATCTCTCCTCAGGAGAAGACATTCAAGCGTCTCCACCAGGTTATTTTGTGCCCACCAAACCGAGAAGGGTATCAACTGGTTGAGGGCAGGAAGTTTGTGTATGAGCTAAATGAATGCCTCATAAAACTTTTCCATTGTACACGCTCAGAATAAAGGTACAAAAGCTGTCAGTGGGGCAGTACCTTTTCAAAAGGTACACTTTTGTAGCTTTTAGGTACTAATACGTACCTTTAAAGGTGCAATAGGAGATCTTGGAAAATGCTAACTTTAGCCTGATAGCACTGAAAGCGAACGTCCCACCCTCCCTGCAATCGCCGTCCAAAGCCACGCCCCCTGAACGCATTTACACTCACAGACCAGAGACAACATTACTACAATAGGCTACATCAGGTTCCCAATTCCAGCCCATGTTCCGAAGTGAAGTAAACTTCTGCGGTTTTCTCCTGCACAAAGGGCTGGACGCCAT
>NW_015627919.1:344565-349376 GCF_001515625.1 Sinocyclocheilus rhinocerous
AGGTATGCAGATACATACGTTGACAGGCAGGTAGGAAAGCATATTAAAACGCTCAGACCGAGCGTTTTAATATGCTTTCAATGGATCCAATCAAAACGCTCGGACCGAGCGTTTTGATTGGACGAACATTTCTTGATCCTACACCTTCCACAGAATATATAAATACAGACAAATACATTTAGACCACTTAACTTAATGATTGCTATCGGGATGTGAAGAGACTTTCAACCAGCATAACAAAAAATGTTTCTGAAGACAATCACCTATTGCACCTTTAAGTTAAGGTACCGATACGGATCCTTTAGGTAGAAAGGTGTACCTTTTGAAAAGGCACTGCTTATGTACCTTTATTTCTAAGAGTGTAAATAAGCTATTCATATAAAGGCCTTAATGCCTTAATATGAATGCGTAGACTGCATTAGACTAAATGCGTAGACTGCATTTAAAATTTTACATGGATGAAAACAACGCTGTGATGGATAAGGGACTTAAGGTTTTATAATGGCATGCATTGTATGTGGTCCTAAATCAAATGTAATTTTCAAAACTCACAACTTTCAAAGCTGTTTAATGTCTGTTTAAGTTTTTGTCTACTAAAAGTCTTTTGGAAAGATGTTTCATCAGATGAATAGTCATTATGTTGTTAAACAACAGTACAATCCGTTGAACACACTGTACATCTCTTTCTTTTCAATCTCATTTTCATTCCTGTCAAAAATTAAATATGGAGCTTAACTTGATGTACTAAAATAACTAAAACTGAAATGAAAATTACTTAAATGTCGAAATATTTAAAAACAATAATGCTAATAATAATAAAACTGACAAAAAAACACAACAAAAATTACTAAAATTTTAACTAAAATTAAAATGAAAACAGAAAATTGAAAATAATTTTAAATATTGATAAAACCCATGTCATTTAATGATACTAAAATAGCATTGTCTGGATGATTTCACATTTTACACTCTAAAACTTATAATTCCGCTCACCTGTCTTTTTAGATACACCTGATAGCATCTGTCCATCACTCCTTCTATCAGTTCTGCGATAATGTCTGCCACTACCTCCTCACCCTCCTCCTGGGAGAGCATGCTGGTCCAGCTGGACTCGGTAAGGCGTCCCGGGACAATGTCCACCGTCTCAATGGGCTGGACTGCAGGAGCAGCATTAACTGGGACAGAATCGGTGCGGCTTTTATCGGCCCGTGATTTGGCAGCTGAGCGACGCATGGCCTTCACCTCTCGTGGAAAATAAAATAAATTTAGGCCTATAACTATGGGGCCAGAGGCAGAGGAACAGTACAACAACAACAAAAGCAGGCTAAGCTCGCTTTGGGAACAGGATGCATATGACTGCCTAGTAGGGCTGCACGATAAATCGAAATGGAATCGAGATCGCGATTCGACAGAAGCTGCGATTGTCATGCGTATCTTTCAGTGAAGCACTGTTCTGTGATCAGTAGTAAATCTCCATCCAAAGGCCAGAGGGCGCGGATTTATTTCAAACACTTGACTAATGTTATGAAGTGAGTTTGGAGTAAAAATATGTTATTAAATGTGGTATTTTCAAATGCTTTAATCTACTTTAATGTAAAAATTTACATTTTACATTTACACTTTACAAAACTTTTTTAGTACACTTAAGTACTCTTAAGTGGCCTTTTATTTCATTAATATATTAACTGCAAGCACAGTTTTTTTATTATTATATTTTCCATATTTGAAGTACACTAAAAGTGCACATTCACTACAATTAAGCAAACTTCTGTTTCTCAAACAATGAAATCTGATGTTATACAATTATTGAGAGAGAAAAAAATCTCGGCACATTAAAGAAGACATATGACATTAAAACACTCACATGTATGCCCGACTTCTGTTGTTGACTTCGGATTCTGGTTGCCAAGCAGGCAGGCGCTTCTGAGCACGAAGACACCGGAAACGACGAAATACTGCAGCCATTTTGCAGCAATATCAGGACAGCAGGACTGGGCCAGCGGTCTCCGGACAGAGCGTCAACTCAGAGCGAAATAACACAGAATTATGGCGGGGACGACGGTAAGTTGGTGCTTCTGTGATTTTTATTCAGTTTAACATTATCGGTAAACGCCAGCACCAACACATCCGGGTTTTCTGGAAAAGGTGGCCTGGAGAGTGCGGTGGGTGTTGATTTGTACGCGAGCACTGCAAAATGACGGAAATGAATTCTTGATTATATGTAAGTGGAATCGCTGCAGAAGCTCGGTTGCAGGTCCTGTACCTAAATGTATTTTTTAAAGCTTATTGACTCCGGATTGCCTTATGCTCTCTCTCTCTCTCTCTCTCTCTCTCTCTGTCTGTCTGTCTGTGTGTGAGTAAAGTTAGTTAAAGTAAACAAAGTGACCAAATGAATGAAACTGTAAAGTCTTTTCCTTAGTCGTTGCATGGTTACGGGGGTAAATATTCACCGCTAGTGGATATCTTTAAAACACATATTAAGTTATTTTTAATGAAGTTTGAGTGATTTTGTCATTTAATTATATTAATTAAATTAATAAGCGTGTTCCTTCAAAACTTAAAGGAATACTAAAGTAAACAAAAAGTAATACATATGATTTTTGTGATTTAATCCAAGTCTTCTGAAGAGACACTTTGTATAACAAACTATTTAATTTAGGTTTTTATTCACATAATAAGCATCAATGCACATATATTCTCCAGTGTGACACAATCACATTTTAGCTTACATTTACCATATTTGATGTGTTCTATGTATGTTCATTGTTTAATGTTTAAATCTGAATAAAAGCCTAAATTAAATCTGTTCATCAGTGATTGTGATGTGATTTTTTAGTGAACTATGCCTTCATTGGGTGCTCCATTCAGAGCCTGATTAGAAAACATGTCATCTTAACTCAGTTTTTTTTTTCTTTTTTTCTTCTTTGCAGACACATATTACCATTCAGAAAGGTCAAAAATTCCCTCAGTTGGAGAGATGCACAAAATGCTGCCACAAATTCCATTGTCCCTTTTGTATGGCCAGTATATTTAAGCCCTGCAGACCGGACAAAGTCAAACTACACTTGAAAAGCCACCGTAACAAAGCAGTTGTCCATGGAGGTGTAAACGTTTTCTTTTTTATATGTACACACACACACATATTATTATGTTTATTATGTGTAGCATACATATATTTGACTAATATACAGATTTTTTTTTTTTTAGATTTCACTATTCACAGATGTGGACTGGGCTGTAGAGCATCACTCCATTACCACTGTATGTACTGTCCAACAACAATTCTCAGAAGAGGCGATTTTAAAAACCATTTACAAGTCTGTAAACATAATCCAAACTCAGAATCAGTCACAAAAATGCTGTCAAGCACCAGTACGCCAGTGACTGCTCTGACAGTTATAAACACACCATCAATCATCGATACAGCACAGACCGATCCTTCAGTCAACTACACACCGTCAACCACCAGTACAGGTATGACTGCTCTGACAATCACCGACTCGCCTTCAACCACCGCGACAGGAAAGTTTCGCACGCGGCCTGTTATTAAAAAAAGATGCCCATCGTGCAATGTGCTCATCAATAAAAACAACCTACTAAAACATATGGAGCGCAGACACACAGATCATTCAGAATTAGACATCGGTGAGACATTTCAGCTTACAAGCCAATGTGTAGATGAGACAAATGGGATATTTGCAGTTCTCAAAGTCGTAAAAGGCCACGGCGTTCCGCTTCACGTACAATGCCAGACATTGGGCGAAAACAACAGAGTCCTCTGCGAATCGAACGAGTGCCAGATTAACACAGATGTCGCGCAGAGGAGCGGCATCACATCGTACCAGTGCATGCATATTAGTGCAGCGAGCTTTTGCAAGTCTGTGGTTGAACAAGTCTCCCTGGAGGAAGTCGTTTTAACGGAGATGGTGAGAGGAAAATGGTTCAGCGTGAAAAAGAAAAAAGAATGCCTCGCTCTGCAGCAGCTTGCCAATAGTAGCTGCGTACCGCTTTCTGTTCACACCTCGATTGGGATCTCGTCAGCAAAAAAGTTCATTTCTGTTTTTGAGCCCAATGTGACGTCTTATAGTCGTTTGGGTCGTGTCATGGTTGTTTATAACACAGAACTGGACTCTTGGCACTGTCCTTGCACCAAACTACGACGTTCATGTCTGCACAAATATGTCGCCAAATGGCATTTGTTTCAAACGCAGCGTGAGCTTTTCAGGACTGACGGATCGCCATATAAGCCGCATTCAGAAGAGGAGGACATCGCTGACAACAGTCATGTGTATCCCCCGAAAGGTCTGGGACTGGAATATATTGTGAATTACATTCTTCAGAACAAGAAGATACCTGCCGTTCTTCCAGAAGATATGCGGGTACCATCGCCACTCAAGGATTACCCACAAAACCTTTGTCCAAATGAAACCGTGTGTCAGGAATGTCCAGAGGATGTGCTCCTCAGCGATCCTATGCTAGTTACACAGAACGCCAAAATCCTGACCAATTGGTGCATCATTAAAGGTAGATTATATTGTCCGTATGCTTGTGTGCTATTCAGCTACAATGTTTTGTAATGTATGCTTGTTTTAATTGTTAGATGTCGCCACCTACTGTAAGCAGTGCCCGCAGTGTGGGATGTTTTATCGTTACCAAGAGTGGAAAGATCGCCTCCATAACTTCAATGATCACATCATCCTTGACATATCTTTATGTTTAACCTTGAGAAACCTTCTGCAGGTAATCTTCAGTCTGATTATATACTGATCATTAGGGATGTAACGATTAACCGCGAGCCGGTTGAAAATCGA
>NW_015627920.1:0-922 GCF_001515625.1 Sinocyclocheilus rhinocerous
TTCGTACCGAAAATTGTACCGAACAAATACAGTGTTATTTTAACCGCTGCACGTGCAGAACTTAATCCGTTTCAATTCATAGCCCTGAATAAATCTTCACTATACATTATTACTATACATTACATTCTGTAATCGTAAGGTTTGTGTTTTGATCTTTTCGATAAGAAACAAAGTCTCGTCCTTAAAATTATTTATATTTTATCAGGAAATTAAATCCATAAATGCCGTTTTGACGCTCTTTGATGTGGCGTGACAGACCGCTGCAAGCGGAAGCGCGGAGAGCGACCCAGTCAGCAAATTTGCTTTGGCGCGGATCCGGATCATATCAACAGCTAAAGTGTGGCCCAGATTAGTTTGTGTTTGCCGGCCCAAAACTAGTCCACATCTTTTTAGCCAGAACTGAACCAACCAAAACAGTCCCATAACCCAACCCAGAGTGAGCCAAATACCATCACCCCTTCCCTTTAATTCTCTTTTCTACTAGTTACAACCGGTTATAACGCGAAATAAACTCGCTCATGTCATGTAATCTCAATCAGTTTTGCAACCGCGGAAAAATGCCAATAAAACAGCATTACCTTTACCTCAGGCAAGTCATTCAGTGTCCACAGCTTGTTGCTAGAAAAGTGCAAGATCATGATGCTTCTGCCCATCTCGGAGGTTGAGGAAAAAAAAAAGCAATTGTATGTTTTCTCCCCCTGCTGTACCAAAAATGTTTGAAACTGTGACTTCAAAACTGAGGTACAATTACACTACTAATGTTTTCATTAATATCATGTATATAGTTAAGTATTATGTCTAAAAATAGCCTGTTATTAAAGTAGCTAAAATTATCCTAATTTAAAAAGGCACTCATGTCTTGGGTGATAGAAAAGAGTGTGTGCAGTGCTGATTTACACTCCTTTATGTGCTTGTCTTGAAA
>NW_015627921.1:0-5587 GCF_001515625.1 Sinocyclocheilus rhinocerous
AGGAATACGATAAAATTATTTCCCCTTTGCTTTATGGGACAATCGTGTATGTATGTATAAGATAGACTACACGTTTAAGAAGCTTACTTAAATGTAAAATGTTTTTTCTCTATTTTGCAAAAAAAGACGGCTTACCTTGTTGATCACGTCTCGGGTAGATTGCATGTTCTCTTGCACGGCGGGATGTTGGACTCATGAAAAATAATCACGTAGTTTGTATTTGCCAAAACTGATTTACCCGAAGTCAAAACACAGACGGAATTGGCATTAACGCGAGCGCCGCTTAATTGTGAAGCGCGAGCGACCTTGTGTTAATCAAAAGAAAACATAATACAGATTTGAAATGCATTTTCTTAATGTGTTTTGTAAAATAATTTTATCCGGCTAATTAGACTGATTTACTTAAAGGTGCCATAGAATGCATTGATAAAATATTTTAAATTGTTCTCTGATATCTACATAGAAGGTAGGTGGCTTAGGTAAGGGCAAAAAAACTCCAGAAAAGGTTTTACATGTCCATTTACATGTCCTAGGATTTGTCCCTAGAATGAAATGGTCTGTTCTTACCTTATTTGGAAGGGTCATGAATAATAATGTTGAGCTCTGCTCTGATTGGCTGTTTCACAGTGCGGCTCAATGTTGAGCTCTGCTCTGATTGGCTGTTTCACAGTGCGGCTCATTTCAGTAGCTCACAGAGCTTGGCTGTTTCACAGTGCGGCTCATTTCAGTAGCTCACACAGCAGGAAGGAAACACAGGGAAAATATATATTTCAATACTGTCTCTCGCAGTTATATCGTTGGGTAATTATACTGTATATAAAATGCGGGCATCAGGGAGCCGCTATTAATATGCGGGGCATTGAAACTGCTTTCGAATGCATGATCGTTTTACTTTCACTTTCGAGATTTGCGATCGCATGTGCTCTATGTAAACTACAGCGGCCGTACTTACCACACATTTTACAAGATCAGATGCTTGTTTTACAAATCTAGTTCAACATCTGAGGCAACGCCACAAAGAGCTCTATGACCAATGCATGGCAAAAAAAAAAAATCCCTGGACACTGGATTTATTTTTATTTTTTTCTGCCATATGTCTATTCTAGAGACATTTTGTTACACCTTTACTTAGTGATTATTTTGCCTTATGTCTGTTCTAGAGACATGTTACAGCTTTTTGATAAAGCTCTAATTGGTTTTCTTTTGGAAATATGTTTCAAATTCACACTGAATGCATTAATGACTGTAAAGCATGTCTGTGTGTGTCAAAATCGTGATTAAAATCGAAATCACAAAATTGATCAAAGAAATCGCGATAGGTTTTTTTTGTCCATATCGCACAGCCCTACTTATAACACAGCAAAAGAGGATCTCCCATTCACAAAAATTCAAATCACAAATACTGAAGAAAAACAGCAGGTTGAATGTTAACCACTTTCGTTTCCAAATAAATATAAACTATGATAAAAGCTAATCAGCATACATTGATTAATCCCATGTTGTAGCAAATAATAATAATAAAAAATATATATTGCGACCAAATCATGCGCTCGTGCTAGTCGCAAAAGAGCGACAAGTGGGAAGAATGAGTCTGGAGCCCTGATGTTACAGTTATGAAAACGTTTTTATAAATGCTGACAGTACAATACTGGACAATGATGTAATCTGCAGAATTTACACTTCAATTATGAGACTATGGTATAAATAAATTCAACGGTATAACAGTTTCACTGCAATTCATGTTAGAATGTTAGAATTAAAGACATATTACCTTTGCACTTATCTGTACATAGTAAATGCAGTTATTTTTAAGCGGTTGTTGACATCATATCTAAAACGTGATTTAGCAAAAAATAAATAAAAATTACATTACCACTCTAATATGTCTTGCAATATCAGTGCGTGAAAAGGTTATGCGCGATCCTCTTGTTCAATATTCTCCAGGTCTGAATACGGCTCAAATTGATATGGCAATATTGATGACATCCTTAATTATACCGGAGCAGACGGAACTTGCTGCTTTGGCAAGGGGCGTGGCAGTACTGAAACACTGACTAAGCTATTCGCCAATCTCAACGCACTGGGACAGCTAACCAATCAAACCAACACATTTCGTTTTTCGGAAGGCGGGCCTTCATCAAACTTGGAACTAATCAAGCTGTTAGTCGCGGTACGGATTCCCGGTTTGTGTTCGTTCTCGAACCGTTCTGTGCATTTCCACTGTATAGAAAAGGTTGTTCCGGGCCAGAACTGACTTCTTTCATATTTATCGACCAGTATGCAGAAAACTACGTCAGTATATCATCATAAACACAGCCGTTTTTGTCTTAAGTGAATGTAAACAGATGACAAAGAAAACACACGTGTACAGTATTTTTAGATCTGCGTGCGTTCGGTGTTAAAGAGACAGCAGCCTAATAAACACGCTGCCTGTCATTAATGTTAGTCAAAAGAGACAGCAGCCTATAAACACTCTGCCTGTCATTAATGTTAATCAAAGAACAAAAGAAAATCATTCACTGATCTTGACTGAATATATTTAATAACTTTAATTAATCTATATTTTATTTATGAAAAGAAAACTATGCAGTGTTTTTAAACTTTTAATTACAGTTTCTGTGCCTGAAATTTGGTTCAGTTGTATTTATTTATGTTATTGCTTATTGATTTGTTTGTTCCTATTTTATTACTGACTGTTTACTTGTCTTTAACACTATAATATTTGAAATGTATATTAATCTAGTAGTTTTTGCTGTGGTATTTTTTTTTTAAAGCATAGGCAAAATTCCTCTTGCAGTGTTCTGTAGGCTGCTGATTTTTGCTCGTGTTATTCAGCTGCAACAGAATGCTTTGTAAAAAGACAGAATAAATGTTTGACATCTAAATGTTTGACTTAATTTTTTGCTTTGTAAAAAGACACAGAATAAATGTTTGACATCTAAATGTGTGACTTCATTTTTTATATTGGATTTTTTTATCTTATTGGAATCGAAACTAAGAATCGGAATCGATAAGCAGAATCAGAATCAGAATCGGAATCGATTAAATTCAAACAATACCCAACCCTAACCTTGAAAGGCTTTTTTTTTTTTTTTTTTTTTTTTACAATAGGGAAATTAGAGTGGCTGTACTCCTCAGGCAACTTGCAAAATAGTCAAACAAAATGACAAAGAATCGTGATAAAATCGTGAATCGTGATATTCCTGAATAAAATAGTGATATTATATTTTTGTTTGATTGCCACCCCTAACTTGTGCTACAACTTTTTGGCCTGTGCTACAAAACTTTTAACCTCTGTAGCACCAGTGGTTTGGCAAAAAAAGTTAACGTACAGCCCTGTTATTATGATTATATTCTAATTTGTTTGGCTTCCAAATTCATCAGTGTGAGTGTAATATAAACTGAGACACTATATCACAACTAAAAAGAGGGTTGAGTCCCCTTTAAATTTCAAGCTCAAGTCAATTCACCAGCATTTTTCTTTGTTTAGTTTCACATTCAACCAGTGTTGGAGCTCTTAATTTTGAACTCTCAAAGAGCACCAGATAGATGAATTTAACTTTTAAATGTACAAAATTTGTATGGTATGCCCCCAGACCTCTAAGGGCTTTTCACACTGTGCTTAACCCCGGGTTATCGTCGTTCTAAACACTGCTTTTAACCCCGGGTAAAGAAACGTTTCAGACCTGTAATTTTAACCGCTTTTTACCCAGGGTTATGAAACCCAGGTTTACTCCAGAGCAGGGTTAGCACTGCATTTGCAGACAGCCAATCAGAAATTGAGCAGCAAGGCTCATGTCACGTCAGTAACAGGAAACGCGCGTATTGTAAACAGCAGTCGGTGAGAGAAAAGTAAGAAATGTCAAAAAATGGAAAGCGTGTAAACTGGAGTGATGAGGAGGTTCATTTTTGTTTTCTTACCTTTGTGTGTCTCGTGAGGCTTAAAATGGCTAAAGACCTACGTGGCGACATTTTTTTTAATAACTGGCAAGACATGGGAAAAGCCGTGTAAACTGGTTGCCTGCTGTTCGTCCAATCAGTGACAGTGACACCGCAAATATGCAAATAAGAATGTTAACCCGGGCTTTAGGAATGTACAGTGTGAAACGTCTGTTAATGAATACCCAGGTATAGTACGAGCAGTGTGAAACGTGATTACAGATAACCCAGGATTCCGTTTATCCGGGGTTTAGAATGACCCAGGGTTAACAATTTCAAGTGTGAAAAGCCCTCTAGAGGGCCCGAGGTCTAGCCACCAGTCTCACAAAATCCTGTGGGAAACACTGTATTACCAACACTGTAACAATACAAAGCTGGTTAAAAATCTGCAAACTTACCTTTTAGGGCAATGATTACAATATAAGGATTATTCGGCAGCTTTGCATGTTCATCTATAGTTGCCATCATCTGAAATCTTTGAGTGTTGGCATCTTCTGAAGTCTTCACAAGTGAGGCTGGATCCAAACTGGAGCTGGCGTAATCTCTAGTAACCTTGGGATGGGCATCCAGAGATAGAAACAGGAAAACAAAAGGAGAAAGATTAGCATAGCTGCTGTTCATATTTCACACAAAAGATGATTTATTTCATCACATATAACAGAAGTGCAAGGTTATGAGATGTTTTCTGTGTGAATACATGTTTAAATGTAATTGACCGTTCACAATGAACTTGATTGACAGGTGATCTGACCAATCATAACGCCGAATCCGCCATCTTGCCCGACAAACAAATCAGACAGGAGAGTAGATTAACTTCGGTGGACTTAAACTTGAAAAATGTTGTGTAAAGACGTGTGACATCTTTTTATTTTGTGCTTTAATTAAATATGAAAAGACAATCGGATCACGTGTGCTGCTTGAACTGAGGCGCTACAGCGATCCGTCACAACACATTAAAACAGCACAAAACTGTAAAAAAAGTATTTATTGTTTGAATTTCTTAATAAAAAAAAAATAAAAAATTTGAAAGTTGAAACCTTGTTTCATACCAGAAGTAACCTTCTCTGTCTTGTCTGTCTGTGTGTTGTCAGTTTCCTCTTTGTTCCGCGATGTATTTTCCACTGCGTGAGAACATGAGTGTAGTGTGAGAGTGGCATTGTTTGTTGGGGATAGCAACAGTAACTAAGTGTGAGAGCAGCATGGCTTGTCGGACATAGCAACAGTATCTAAGGAGGGCGGGTTTTTGAGAAGGGTCAATTGATTGCTGTGATCAAAGCTGATTTTTCAGCATCATTACTCCAGTCTTTAGTGTCACATGATCTTTCAGAAATCATTCTAATATGCTATTTTTTGCCAAATAAACACTTCTGATAAATATGAATGTTAAAAAAAAACAGTTCTACTGTTTTATATTTTTTTGTGTAAACCGTTTTAACAGTGTAGAGTTTATTTATTTATTTTTAAAGTGGAAATGAAGCAGTCAGTCAAGTTTACATTATTTAGTAAAGTGATTTCCACTTTGATTAACAAACATGATTAATGTAACCATTTTAAAGAAAAAAGGTTGTTTTGTTATAGCTTTTAGAGCAAGGGCGCCGCCATCTTGCAGTACCACCGCGTGTGACGTCACGGGGTTGGTTCGCTCCGA